>NC_134531.1:42692348-42995378 GCF_050624435.1 Tenrec ecaudatus | reverse complement strand
TACATAAGTGTTGTTAAGCATGTTTTCCTCCTCATTTTCCTATCAATAGAAATGTGCTTGCCTTTTCTGAGACAGGCATGCGATCCTCTCTCCATCTTGACTTGAATCTTCTGTAAACTTTGCTTGTCACTCTGGTGGGAGTATTGGTTGGTTTGGCGTGCCCTGAGCACAATTTCTTCTGGCAGCAATGAATGAGCATCTCGCGCTCCTCCGATCTCAGAAAACTGACTCCAGCCCTGGTGAGGTGTCCTTTGTCAAAATGATTTTTAAGATGTACATATAGAGGGGGTGATGTACGTGGTTCCTGGACAATAGGCAGGCTCTCTGCAGCGTTGCTTGGCAGACCAGTTACATAATCTACTGTCAATTTGAGGAAAGGGGTGGAGTCTAGCCTGTCAATCAGGCCATAGCAAATGAAGCCTCTGTGTGGGCATGGCCTTCTCCTGAGGACTCTGGGAATTTCTGTTTTCCTCCCTGGAGGTGGGATACACACACTCTCTGCTTTGCATTTCTGTTGACAAGCCATATCGAGACACACTGATGGAACCAGAGCCCTGGAGCTGGAGGAGCCATGTGGAGACCCACACAAGTGCTTAGATGCTTCTACCATCACTGGATCCTTAAGACTTTCCACGCACTGCCTTGTGGTCTTCCTGCATTCAGCATCATTGCATGGCTGTGTGACTCTAAAGAGGAATTTATGGAATGATGTTGGACATATAAGCTAATATAAGACTTATGGACTTGATCTGGACTGGGCTGGTGTGTTTCTTAATATATCATTGCTTCTTTGGTATAAAGTTCTCTCTTACACATATATGAGTGTCAATGAATGTGTTTCTCTAGTCTACTCTGACTAACACACCAGTTTAGCTAATTGCATGACCTGGGAGCAGAAGCCTGCCTTCACCCTTGTGTTTATCCTTATATTACTGGACTCATACAATATTTGTCCTTTGATGATTGACTAACTTCACTCAGTAAAATGATTTCTGGTCCCTCTGTGTAATGAAGTGATTCATCTCTGTTTTTTCGGGATGTATAGCATTCGATTACAAGCCCTTGTGGCATGGTGGTTATGTGCTGGGCTGGGATCCACAAAGTCAGCAGATCGAAACCACCAGCAGCTCTGTGAGAGGAAGATGGGCTTTCTATCCCATTAACAATTAACAGTTACTATGAGTCGACATCTACTTGGTGGCAATTTGGTTTGGTTTGAGTATTCCATTGTGTGTATGTACCAGAGTTTTTATCCATTCTTTTTATAAAAACAGTTTTATTGGCACTTCATCCACATATCAAATAATTCAGTAGTTCAATCATATGACAATCATTATAGTAATGTACAATCATTACCCCGATAAATGTCAGAGCATTTTCTACTTCCTTGTACTCATTATTATTCATGTAGTTATTTTTTTTAATTGTGACAAAAATATACACAACAAAACATTTTCCAATTCAACAACTTCTACATGCATAATGCAGTGTCATTGATTATACAATTTGTGCTGTGTGCAACCAGTATTGGTATCCTTTTCCAGAGTATTTCACCAGCATTAACATAAACCATAAGAACTAAGACTCTTCCTCCTTCATCCATGGTAATCATTGGTCAATTTTGATTTCTTAAAATTTTTATTAATTTTCTTCATATAATATTTGCACATCATACATTTCCATAATTAAGTCACTTTAAGAAAGAGTTGTGTATCCATCATTGCAATAAGCTCTAGTGCTCTCCCCCTTCTGCATTCATTGTTTGCTCCCCAATTTCCCTCACTCTCCCCACCCCTGGTCCTCAATAAACCATTTGTTACTGTATCTATGTATCCACTCCTTCGTAGTTCATAAACTGGGAAACCTAACAGAAACAATAAAAACAAAAATAAAATGAAACAGAAAGAAAATATTAACAATAAGAAGAAGATAAAAAATAAAGAGTAAGAAAGGAAAGACTACTATAATATTTAAAGAGACAGAGAAGAATTTCTATCATGGAACAAGCCAGAAATACTTGAACCTATAGCAAATTCAGGGTGGGTCAAGAGGAAGGTCAACTGACCAAGTATTATATCATACCATAGTCTGATTCCATTCTTCCACAGATGGGGGCTTTGGGCTGTCATCCAGGTTCTTGCTATTGTGAACTGTGCTGCAATGAACACAGGAAAGGTTACATCTATTTGTGTTCTGTCTCATTTATTTGATGTATATATCCAACAAAGGTATTGCTGTTTGTTTTTTTAATCATTTCATTGGGAGCTCATACAGCTCTTATCACATTTCATGCATCCATCCATTGTATAAAGCACATTCGTAGATATGTTTCCTTTGTCATTTTCAAAACATTTTCTTTCTACTTGAGCCCTTGGTCTCAACTCCTCATTTGTCCTCTCCCTCCCTAACCTATCCTGCCCTCTTGAACCCTTAACAATTTATAAATTATTATTATTTTTCATGTCTTACACTGTCTGATGTCTCCCTTCACCCACTTTTCTGTTGTCCATCCCCTTGGAAGGGAGTTATATGTAGATCACTGTGATCAATTCTCCCTTTCTCCCCCCACCTGCCCCTTCCGCTCCTGGCATCACTACTCTCATTACTGGCCCTGAGGGGTTTATCTGTCATGGACTCCCTGTGTTTCCAGTTCTTATCTGTTCTCGTGTACATGCTCTGGTGTAGCCAGATTTGTAAGGTAGAATTGCAGTTGTGATAGTGGGGGGTGGGGGGAGCATTAAAGAACTAGAGGAAATTTGTATGTTGCATCGATGCTATACACTGGCTCATCTCTTCCGTGCGACCCTTCTGTACGGGGATGTCCAATTGTCTACAGATGGACTTTGAGTCCCCACTCCGCACTCCCCCTCATTCCCATTGATATAATTTTTTGGTTCTGCATCTTTGCTGCCTGATACCTGATCCCAGTGACACCTCATGATTACACAGGCTAACGTGCTTCTTCCATGTGAACTTTGTTACTTCTCAGCTAGATGGCTGATTGTTTATCTTCAAGCCTGTAAGACCCCAGCTGCTATATCTTTTGATAGCTGGGCACCATCAGCTTTCTTCACCACATTTGCTTATGCACCCATTTCATCTTCAGCAATCATGTTGGGAAGGTGAGCATCATGGAATGTATTTCTGGGTTTTATGGAATTTCTATTGCTAGATATCTTAGTTATTGCCAGATCACTTTCTTCAATGGTTGTACTTATATACAAGCCCGGTGACAATGCATAATTGGTCCAATCTCTTCATACTCTCCCTATCATTTTTTGTTGTTGTTCTCTGTTTTGTTTTTTAATTGGGTTATCATTGTGGGTGTAAAGATATTTCATTGTTGTTTTGATTTGAATCTCCTTAATGGATATTGCACGTGAGCATTTCCTTGCATGTTTGTTAGCCATTCAAGTGTTGCCCTTTGTGAATTGTCTATTCATGTTCTTTCCCCACCTTTTAATGGGACTTTTTTTTCTTGTTTAAGCGTGGCAGAATCTATAGACTTAAGTAATTAGCCCTTTATCTGTTCAGCCATTGTGAAAGATTTTCCCCAAATCTGTAGGCTCTTGGTTTACTCTTTTGATGTGCTGGTGTGTTTTATTTTTAAAAGGTCTTCATTTTTTGTCTCTCACTGTGTGCACTTTCTTTATTATATTTGGAAGTCCGTGTAGAAACTGTAAAGGGGTAGAAAGCCTCATCTTTTCCCAGCAGAGTAGTTAGTAGTTTTGTGCTTCTACCTCTTGGTTAGCAGCCTACTGCAAAACTGCCTCCAAAATGGGAATATCAGCTAAAGATGCAACCCACCCTAATTCCATAAAAGAGATCTCCCTCCAAAACAGGGTCATAGCCACAAGCACAGTGGTTAGAATCTGCAACACATCACATAATGAATTATGGAAAATTAGAATATGGCTTGAAAAACCATATTAGTATTGACTACATCTCAATATTTGTCAAGTTAACTGCTGAAATGGATTTATTAAAAAGATAATTCTTTGTGCTGACCATGCGTATATATGGATAATATTTATATTTGGTTCTATCAGAGGGCTATAGAAAGAAAGAAATATATATATGAATAGCTATGATATAATACAGCACTAAATGCTACTAGCTACTCCAGTTATCCAAGAGAAATTCACCTGGGGGAAAAGGGATTCCATTGAAAAATGATACCTTAGTACCGATGAAGAACACAGCTTTCCCCCAGATCCTGGATGCTTCCTCCCCCCAACTACCATGATCCGAATTCTACCTTGCAGGGCTGGATAGGGCAGAGGCTGTACACTGGTACATATGAGGGCTGGAGGTACAGGGAATCCAGGGTGGATGATACCTTCAGGACCAAGGGTGTGAGGGGCGATGCTGGGAGAGTGGAGGGTGAGTGCGTTGGAAAGGGGGAACTGATTACAAGGATCCACATGTGACCTCTTCCCTGGGAGAGGAACAGCAGAGAAGGGGGGAAGGGAGACTCCGGATAGGGCAAGATATGACAAAATAACGAGGTATAAATTACCAAGGGCACATGAGGGAGGGGGGAAAGGGGAGGGAGGGGAAAAAAAAGAGGACCTGATGCAAAGGGCTTAAGTGGAGAGCAAATGCCTTGAGAATGATTGGGGCAGGGAATGTATGGATGTGCTTTATACAATTGATGTATGTATATGTATGGATGGTGATAAGAGTTGTATGAGTCCGTAATAAAATGTAAAAAAAGAAAAGAGGAGGAAAAAATTATTAGGGCAAAGACTGTACAGATGAGCTTTATACAATTGATGTATGTATATGTATGAACTGTGATGAGAATTGTATGAGCCCCAATAAATTGTTAAAATTTTTTAAAAAAAGAAAAATGATACCTTTATTCTTCTCCTTCCTAGCCTGATTGAATTTCAAAAGTCCAGGTAAGAAAGATGGTGGTGGGAGAGAATAAAAGTTCTGCTTAAGCATTAAACTTGACCAAAGAAGTGTGTATATGAAATAGAGAATATGACCGTTTATCATGACTAATCTTGATAAATGGATATAATATTTCAAAATTTAAAAATGGTTAACTTAAGTCCTGATGTCCATATTTGATGCACTCCCTAAAAATGTAAACTTCTAATATCCAAAGGGTATAAGAATTTTCACTGGAAAAACTCTGTTCTTGTTTTCAGGAGAAATAAGAGGATAACAATATTTTCCTTTCATTGGCAACTCAAGGAAAAGACTATGTGATTTAAGAACCAGAAATACCTGAATTTGAAATTAAATAGTGGTTCTTATTTGTTACATTACTATAAGCTAATTTATTTCTTAAAACTATTTGTAAAAGTAGAGCTAATACTTGCCTCACAGAATTGTTGTTCAGTTTAAAAATAAACAGAATTAATGAATATTAGTTTTATTGAATAAAGAAATGAACAGTAATATCATCACTTATGTGACTGCTGCAGATGTATAGCCATTTATTTTCCACCGAAGGAATTACTCTCAATGCCACATTGCCTACAACTTATCCATCTACTCTTTATTTTTTTAAGAGAACATATTGGCTAAGCCATCAAAATTTTATGTAGTCAGACCCTTTGAATTATTAGTATGAAACATGAAACTTCAACTCATTTTATAGCTGGTCATTTGCCAATAGATGGAAAGAATGTGAGAGATTTGGGTTGTGATTCATCGTTTCTCAGATGCTGAAAAGTCAACTTTTGTCTTCCTTTTGCTCAGGTGCCTTCCAAGAGTGTGCAAAAGCAGATCGTCTGAAAACATCAAAGTCATCCGAGAAGGGATGACTGATCTAGGAACACTCACCGCCCACATCTCCTGATCGCTAGGTTCTTTTCTTCTCCTTTAACAATTCTTAGACAAGCCAGATTGTGTATCTTCCCGCACACCATTCTGAAACAGACACTCCTGCTCTTGCCCTGTGGATGGCTGAGGGAGCATTCCACTGTATAAGAAAAAGCCATCTGGATCATGAAAACTTGGCCTGTACCGCACTCACTCCATCAGTTTATCATAGTTAGTGTGATAGATACCAAAGGGGGTTATAGCAGTTTCCTCCTTGGAGATGTTTAACTGTTTGTTATCATCAGGCGCTGTCCAACACGGGTACAGAAGATGGGGCCTTGTGACATTTGGAAGCATTTTTCAGTGCTGTTAACTCTATTTCCCAGATGTTGGTGCTGTGATTCGTAGATTCTTCTTTTTTTAGGAGCAGTGTGAAAAAAAGAAATTCAAATTCACTTTATGTATTTGTGTTTTCACATCCCTTAACTCTCAGGCATCTATTCTTTTTTGTTTAAACTTCCATGTTATTGGGAGTTAATATAGATATCATATCATTCCATAGTTCAATAACATCAAGAACCACAATCAGTTTTGAAACATTCTTTTCCTACTTTAACTGTTTGACATCAGCTCCTTTTACACCTCCCCCACAGTACACCGCAGAGGCCTTTATTCTACGTGCTGTCCCTAGAGGTCTATCGATCCTGGATTTCATAGACTGAAAAACTGAAAAACAAAAACCGAAAAATACAGAAAGTGTCAAAAACCAGATCAGGCCTAATGTGCATCAGAGGGGAATCAACTGACAGGGTTTTAACCATTCAGGTCAAGTTTATCCTTTTGATCTCCTATAGTCATCTCTCCATTGCACCGTGTTTGGTAACCACTCATCCCTCTACTATGGATAGAGGCCTCCCACTGTCATCCATAGGCTTCTGAAAACCAGATTCTCACAATTCAGGTGCTGATACTATTCCCTCCTTTGTTTTCGGATTATGTGATTTACCATCCTTCAATCACGGATGTTGATGTGCTCCTTCCACATGGACTTAGTTGACATCTCGCTTAGATGGCTGCTTGTTTGGAAGCAAGTGTTGAAGACTCCAGACACTATTTTATCTGTTAGCTGGGCACCATCTAGTCTCTTCACTATGCTTTGCTATCGCACCCATATCATCCCTGTTCTCGGCCTGAGGGTCAGTATCAATCAGGGCCATGATGTAAGAACAAACTGTTCTTAAAGTGGAGCTAGGATTTAATGAAAGCCCAAAACCCACTTCTAATCTATATTCTTTGTCTTCTTTTAAAATGTGTTTGGCTCCCTTTCAAAATCTCCTTGTTAATTTATGGTCAAGAGTCTTATTGATCATCCCCCTGACAAATAACGATTTTGTTAACATTGTCTTTTATTAGTCCCTGAGATTAATTTTTTAAAGCCCTGTTGACAGAGGGATATTGGGTCTATGCAGGCTAGGTCCATATCACAATACCTGAATTATTCACTGGTACAGAATCAATGCTTTTGGGTCTGGATGCCACTTACACAACCCATGGGGTTTGATTATCAGGGAAAATTTACAATAATATTCACTGAGAATGTTAGTCACAGGTTTGCCACATTAATAAATATCTTAATATATAGCATATAGGGCATTGATGTAGCAAAACCATGTTTGTCTGCCTTCCAAAAGTTCAACAGTCTTGGTACAGCTGTCTTCTACTTCCTCAGACACCATGAATTTTCAGTGTTAAGTCCTCAGATTACAAGTGTGTCTTGAATAGATTTCTGTTCACTCAATAGAGTTTCCCCATCATATCTCATGGATGCAGACTCTGGAGCGTGCCATCCACCTTGAAGATCCAAGATTCAATGACCTAGCATTCCATGACGCACAGTCTGGGTCCCCAGTATGCACCCCGAAATCTGGGTCAATGTGATCCATTTGGTGCATACCACAAGGGACATTACCCCTCTAGGGTCTCCAAAAGCATTTTGTCATTCTCCCCCTCTCCCCAGAGGTTGGTCCTCCCACTTTTCCTCCCAATAGTCATGCATGTGTGTTCCCCAAGACGTGTTTGCTTCCTTTCCCCTCTCCTACTTGATTTTCCCATGCGTATCCCTCATCCCTCTGAGGGCTATGTCCCTGTCTGGGGGGGAACTTATCAAAGCTTGGCATGGCAGCCACTCAGTAGACAACACCCCCTTCCCAGTTTGTAAGTGAGGTGCTTTCCCAAAGAGTGACCTTAAAGATAAATACCTGGAGAGGATGGTGCATGATTCGTGGGGACCAGTCAAGCTCTCTACCAGGCTGACTGTCAGGCATCTATTCTTGAAACACACTGAAAACAGATTAAGGTGGGTGGAAAGCCAATGATATTTGGGCTAATGGGAGGAGTAAAAAAAGAAGTGGTGTCATTATCTGGACTTTCTCCGTGGAATGCCTGGTGTGTTTGAACGGCTGGCCATTTAGTTAGCAGGAGAACACTTCACCCTGTCACCAGATCTATTCCATCTCCATCTCTTTCATGTACTTTTGAAACCTTATAAGACAAAACATTGCTATTAGTCACCACTCAGTGAATTCCAACTCAAGGTAATCCTACTCACACTATGTCGGTAGAACTATGTTCTAGAGTGTTTTCCAGGGCTGCCACCTAGCAGAAGCAGATCGCCAGACATGTCTTCTGAGGTAGCTCTGTGGATTTGGAATTGCCAACCTAACAGGCAATAGTCATGTGAATTAGACAAATGGTTAATGGATATTCAGGTACCTGGTTGTTAAATTTTACTAGTGCTTTATTCACTATGCCAAGGGATTTGACTGTGTGGATCATAACAAACTTTTGATAGCCTTTTGAAGAATGAGAATCCCAGAATGCCTAATTGTGCTCATATGGAACCTGTACATGATCAAGAGGGAGTTATACAAACAGAACAAGGGTCTACTGCATCGTGTAAAATCATGAAAGGCATGCACTAGGGTTATATCCTCTCACCATACTGATTCAATCTCTATGTGAACAAATTATCAGTCTGTCATATGAATGTGGCAGCAGAGTTGGAGAAAGGTATATTGTCTTAATTAAATTTCTATATTGATAGTTATAACTGGCCTGCACTCATACAATTTCCTTAACCCAACAGCGTTTTAAATTCTACACCATTAGCTAACCTAAGGACAGCATCAATGATTCATGGTTATGAATTAGACTACTGACTTCAAAGTGAGCCATTCAAAACCACCTGCCAGCTCCACAGAGGAGGGATGAGCTTTCAGCTCTTGTGAAGATTTGTAGACTCAGAGACTCACAGGGGAAATTCTACCCTGCCCTGTGGGGTGGCTGTGGGTCAGCATTGACTTGATGGCAGTGGAAGTGATGCCCGAGAGGATGATTGTTAATGTCCTCTAACATAAAGGGACCAATGGTGTCTCTAAGGAAAATCAAAGATATATGAAAACCATAGATTCATGAATAGATTTGGGTTTGTACTTAATTCTAGTCCCAACCTTAGGACATTATTTGTTCTCATGGCCTGGCAAGAAACACAGAAGCATGTGTGATCCAAGTATCAAACTCACTGCCACCAAGTCAATTCTGAGCACTTGATTGTGCTCCAGCAGAACTTGTACATGAATCAAGAAGCAGTGGTGGGAACAGAACAAGAGCATACTATATGGCTTAAAAATCAGGAAAGGTATGCTTCAGGGTTAAATCCTATCGCCATACTTATCCAGTCATGGCATCAGGACTGGAGGGAGGCTTACTAACAACCTGAAATATGTAGATGACATAACCTTGCTTGCTGAAAGTGAGGAGAACTTGAGGCACTTGCTGATGAAGATCAAGGATTGTAGCCATCAGTATGAATTACAACTCAGTGTAAAGGTCAAGATCCTCACAAGTGGACCAATAAGTAATATCATAATATATGGAGAAAGGGTTGAAGTTGTCAGGGATTTTGTCTTTTTGGATCCACAATCAATGCTCTGGAAAGCATCAGTGAAGAGACCAAAGAGTGAACTGCTGCTCAAGAGCTCTTTCATGTAGAAATACAACGATGTTACCTTGAGGCCTAAAGTAAACCTGACCCAAGTCAGGGTATTCCCAATTGCCTCAGATGCATTTGAAAGTTGGACACTGAATAAGGAAGAACAAAGAACTGATGCATTTGGATAGTGGTGCTGGAGAAGAATCTGGAAAGTACTGTGGACTGCCAAAAAGACACACAGATCTCTCTTGAGAGAAGTAAGGTAAGAGTGCTCCTTAGAGGCAAGACTTTGTCTTAAATATTTTGGACATGTTGTCAGGAGGAACCGGTCCCTAGAAAAGGGCATCGTGCTTGGTAAAGTGGAGAGACAGCAAAAAAGAGGAAAGCCCTCCATGAGATGGGTTGACACTGTGGCTGCAACAATGAACTCAAACACAGGAACAATTGTGGGGGATCAGGATTGAGCAGCATTTTGTTCTGTTGTGCATGGGGTTGCTATGGGTTGAAACAGACACAAAGGCAACTGTGCTGGTTGGATGATTTTTTTCCGTCAACTAGACACTCCTGGGAAGGGGTGGAGTCTAACCTGTAAATCAGGTCACAGTCTGATGCTGCCTCTTTGGGGGTGGGCCTTCCCATAAAGAAGATCCTAGGAACTTCGTTCTGACTTTCCCCCTTAGTCTTCTCGGCCACTGACCCTGAGAGCTGCCAGAGTCCTGCCATGTTTCCACCAAGCTTGGATCCACACAACTCTGCACCTGCCAGCGTGTGATGTTCCTGCATTCAGCATCATTGCTTGTGGCTGCATGAGTCTGAAGAGGGATTATGGAGTAGTATCAGACTTAAGGACTTGAGTTGGACTGGCAGGGGTACTTTCTTGATATATAATTACTTCTTGAAGTAAAGCTCTTTCTTTTTTTATTGTTTTTTTATAAAGCTTTTTCTTATACATATATGAGTGTCACTAGATTTTTCTAGTTACTAACACAGCCCCTAACAACAACAACAATGGACACTATCAATTCCTTATGCCCCAGGGAGATGAATAATAATGTTCTCTAACACAAAATGACAATGATGTCTCTAAAGTGAACAAGAGACATATACAAACCATAGATATATGAATGAATTTTGTTCACTCTAGTCCCAATCTAAGAACAATTACCATATATATTTGAATATAAGCTGACCCGAGTATAAGCCAAGATACCTGATTATTACCTGGGAAACCAGAAAAACTGATTGACTCAAGTATATGCCTAGGGTGGAAAATGCAGAAGCTATTGGTGAGTTTCAATAATCAAAACAAATGAAAATAAAATTACTAAAAATTGAGACTTCCGTGTGGTTATGTATTTAAATATTATTTTAAATAAAAGTACAAGTCATTTAACATTAGTAAACCAGCACAGTAAGTGGAAAATAGGTTCAACAAAAACAATAAGTATCAACAATGATACCTTAAGAGTACTATTCCCTGAGCTCAATCAGCAGCCAAGCTAAAATGTAAAGAGATAAAATCCTTCAAAACTGGATTCCTCATCATCATACTTATCCCAATGCAGAGCTTCAGCTGGTATGAGGTCATCATAGATGCTGTCCTCACTGAGATCACCATCATCACCATCACTGCTGTCATTTTCATACAAAGCGCAGTCTTCACTGCCATCCATAGCATTACTAATACTACATTTCTGGAAGGCACATCGTGCCATGTCTTCTGGAATGTCTTTCCATGCATCTCGAACCCACTTTGCTATTAACTCTATGTCAGGCTTCCTGAGATTTCCTCCTTTTGTTAGTCGGGCTTGACCAGATGACATCCATTCATGCCACTGACCCATGTATAAGCCAAACCCCAGTTTTTCAGGACATTTTTTGTGCTGAAAAACTTGGCTTACACATGAGTAGATACTGTATATCTTATGGGATAACTTTGCTTGATACTCATTCTCATGAAAAGATCACTGAAGATATGATTTATATAGCAAAGTTTAGGGAAGAAACTAGATGGTGCCCAGCTATCAGAAGGAATAGTGTCTGGGTTCTTAAAGGATTGTCTTCAAACAAGCAGCCATCTAAGTGAGGTGTCAACTAAGTCCACCTGGAAGAAGCATACCTGCATGTGTGAGCCACAGATTGTAAATAATAATAAAATCCAATCCAAAGGAAGGAATGCTCACAATGTTTAAATTGTGAACACCCAGTTTGCAGAAGGCGATGACTACCATGGGAGCCCACAACCCACTTGCAAGTTCTACACATGGACTAAGCCTCTGGGGAATCCTTCTGACCATAGTCAAGGGGTGTCAGTAGCCTTGTCAGCAAACGGAGTGCATTGTAAAGTTAATTGAGGCATACATAGGTCAAAAAATAACATCTGATTTTTCCCCATATTTGACCCATTTTAAGGTGTTTCAGTTTAAAAACCTTAAGAAGAAATACACATGAATCAAGCCTCCAGGGAATAATCCTTTGTGACCATAGACCAGAGATGTGAATAGCTTTGCTGCTTGCAGAATTCATTGGAAAGGGGATTATTGAAGACACAGTTAGATAAAATTTAACACCTTATCACTTGATCTCCCTTCTCACCTATTTTAATTTGTTCTAGTTTTTAATATGTTCTACTTTCTTTTCCATTAAGTTTTTTCCCTGTTGTACTTTGTTACTGCTGTTAGGGTCATTTTTGTATGTTTGTTTGTTTATTTCTCTATATGAATTCGAGGATAGGTAAATCCCTAGAGACAGTAACTACACACATTTATTGCAGTGTTGATTGTACAACTCTTCTTAAACTGGTTGAACTATTGAAATGTATGATACACTGTACGAGACCACCTAGTGCTTCACCATCCTCCCAACTGTTCTTATATTTGAGCCCATTGTTGCAGTCACTGTGTGAATCCACTCGTCTACAGAGGGACTTTGGTTCTCCACTCTGACCCCCTTGTTCACATCCAAATGATTGTTTGGGGTCTTCTGATGCCTGATACCTGATCCCATCAACACAGGCTATTATGCTTCTTCCACATGTGCTTTGTTGCTTCCCTGTTAGCAGGCTGCTTGTTTAACTTCAAACCTTTAAGACCCCTAATACTATATCTTCTAGTAGCCGGGCACCATGAGCTTTCTTCACCACATTTGCTTAGGCACCCATTTTGTCTTTAGTGATCATGTTGGGAAGGTTAGCATCACAGAATGCCAGCTTATTAGAACAAAGTGTTCTTTCATTGGGGAAGATCTTGAGTAGAGGCCGATATCTGTCTGCTGCCTTGATAATTAATACATAAATATATGTACATAGACCTATATCCCTATTGGTACATATTAAAATGTTTACATATATACATGCCTATATTTATATCTCTATAACTGTCTTTTACCTCCTAGTTCTTTCCTCTACTTACTTTTGCTTTCTTCCTGTCTCACTCTCGTTTGACCTTCATTCATCTCTCAGCTACATTGCACTTGATCAAACCCCACCAGACATTCTACACCCTTCTCACTATCGATCTTAGATCATTTTGTTCCCTTGTCACTGGGTTCATTGGCTCCCCCTCCCTTTCCCTAGCCTCCCTCTCTCCCTTGTTCCCCCAGAGTCATCAGTCCTATTTTTTTCTCCTCAGAATTGTGTATCTTGCCTCTCTTATACAGATAGATATAAAAGAAAAAAAGGGAGGGGGCTATAAATAGTTCCAGGTTCTATTGCTTTGGCCTTCTTAGTGTCACTTGTTGGTGGTTTGCTACTTAAGAAAGAACAATCTGGAGTTCATCTGTAACAAGACTGGTTGAGCCATGGTGGATCAGTGAGGGGATGTCACAAAACACCATTTTCAATTATAATTATAGATCACTGAGAAAAAATAACTTCTATCTTAAGATTGTCAATGGTTGCCCAATAATGGCCAACTTAAAACTGCCACTTTCATATATATTTACTTCTGCAGACAAAATTTTGCTTTAGCCATTTCTGAATGGTATTATGGAAATGTATACCTTGTGTCTAATCCTCAATAGTTTCTTAAACAGGTTCAAGACTTAAGTTTTCCAATCTATTTAAGTGAACACGTTACATATTTTAATCTAAAACTCTTTCTTATTATGTATATTTTACTTATTTCAATCATGTTTTAATTCTATACCATTAGCTAGTTTAATGATATTATTAAGACTACCATCCGGAAATTAATCGACACAGTGACTGCAACAAAATGCTCAAACATAACAATGATTGTATGTCACAGGACTGAGAAGTGTTTCTTTCTGTGGTGCATAAGGTCACTATGAGTAAGAATCAACTCAATTACATTTAACAAAACAAGAGCCAAAATACAACCTTAAGTAAATCTCACCTGATTCTAGAAGTCAAATTTCCAAAACAAATTTGAAACATTTAACACTAATGACAGGAGACCTGATAAGTTGTGTGATCACATCAAGAACATCAGACATGGAAAATAGCATCTAGGTTCTTAAAGACGTGTCTCCAAACAAGCAGCCATCTAAATGAGATGTCAACTAAGTCCACGTGGAAGAAGCACACCATCATCAGTCACCAAAGGTTTGTACTCAATATAATCCAAAGTCAAAGGAGGGATCAGTATCAAAGCCTAAATTCTGAGAATCCAGTGTGCAGAAGGTGATGGATGACAGTGGGCATCCATTATTTATTTGTGGAACTACATAGGAAATAAACCTCCTGAGAACTGCCCCTGTCTACAATTGAGGGAAGGGAGAAAGGTGGTCACTAGACAGAGTGCTTGGGAGAGAGGAGCGTAGACAATCACAGGCATAACTCTGACCTGAACACTTAAAACTGTGTCAGTAGATCCCTCCTATAATGCAGACTAGACCTGATCAGGTTTCTGAAACTTTCTGCAGTCTGTGTTTATATTGTATGTTTGGTTATTGTTCATTCATAGTAGAGTATCAGAGGTGTTATGTCAATGGAAGTCACTCTCTTAAAGCTGTGTTATATGATTTTCCATTTTTTTATAAAAGAAACCCAGGATTGATGAACCTATGGGGACTGCAAGTAGAATAAGGGGCTCAGGGGGGAGGGGTACAGTTGGGGCAGGGGTAAAAGAGAGGATGTCAAGGAGTCCATGTAGAAAGTGAATGGTTGGAAACTGATTGTGGGAGCAATTGCACAATGCCACCTGACATGAATGAAATATGGAATGATATTTTATATGTATTAACTCCCAACTAATAAAAAATAAACGTGTGTCCTATCTTCCCCAATTGTACTAGAATTAAGTCAAATCTAGCATCTTTCAATAAAATAAATAATAGTAGTTTGCATTTCAAAAAACAAAAACATTATACATGAAGAAAGCAGAAAGTCATCATAGCACAGGAAAGAAAGAAAAAACAACTTGGATGGCAAAAAGTCTCTAAAACTTACATTTACTTACTTAGATGTATAGTAACTAAAGCAAATAGAAGTAGTGATTACATGAAAAGCTGAACATAAGATTTCAAAAGGTAGCTAAAAGACCCACAAGATGTGAAACTCCCTGGACTTAGAAAACCAAAAGTGAAGAACACACTCAGCATATCTCAAGCTAAAAGAAATGGAGAGAAAAATATCAAGCCTAGAAATGCACCATGGAAGGATTCCAAAGACAAAATACTAAACAATGTGGGATACATCAAAATTAACTGGAAGGCATGCACAGAGTCACTGTATCCAAAATATTTGGTCAAATTCAGCCACTGTAAGAGGTTGGTCAAGAACCAATGGCACTAGAGGGAGGAGTTCAGGCTGCACTGAAGCCCTTAGCCAAAATCAAGGCTCCAGAAATTGACAGAATGTTAATTGAAATTTTCAAAAAATTGATGCAGCACTAGAATCACACATTCATCTATGCCAAGAAATATAGAAGAGTTAACTGACCAATATATGGGAAGAGATCCATATTTATGCCTATTCCAAAGAAAAGTGACCCAACTTTCTTTGCAGAAAATATTGAACAATATCATTAATATCTCATACAAGTAAAAATCAATCTCAAGGTCATTCAAATATGGCTGCAGCTGCATATCAACAGGGAGTTTCCAGAAAGGTAAGCTGGGTTCAGAAGAGGATGTGGAAAGAGGGATGTCCTCGCTGATGTCAGATGAGTTGTGGCTGAAAGCAGAGAATTCCATAAAGAAGGCTGCCTGTGTCCCATTGACGATGGACACTCAACAATGGGTAATATAACAAACTGCGGATAACCTTGGGAAGACTGGGAATTCCAGAACATTTTGTTGTTCTCCTACAGAACCTGTCTGTGGAACAAGAAGCAGTCATTCAAACGGAACAAGGAGATACTAAGGGGTCACGCTATTTACCTCTGATCCCTTGAGGCCTCCTCACCCCCCACTATCATGACCCCAGGGCCGCTCCCCACTCTGGACTAGACATGAGCATGTACATAGGTATAGGCAAGAGACAAAATTCACAACACATGGAACCCAGGAACAGGAATGGGAATAGAGATAACGAAAGGGCGAGGGGAAGAGGGGGAGAGGTGGGAGGGAGGGGACATGGATAGCAATGAATGGCACATAACCCCACACCCCCATCCAGGGGGAAGAACAACAAAAACAAGAGGGGAAGGGAGACAGTGGTCGGTGTGAGATTTGAAAATAATTAATGATATATAATCTATAAAGGGATCACAAGGGTTGGGGGCAGGGGAGGAAGAGGGGGTAAAAAAGAGGAGCTGATCCCAAGGGCTCAATGGAAAGTAAATGTCTAGAAAAGAACGATGGACTATATGTACTAATATGTCGGATACAATGGATGTATGAATTGTAACAAGAGTTGTAAAAACTCCCAATAAAATGATCAAAAAAAAAAACAACACCATCCTTCTTTGGTGATTATCAGGGGTGGGAGAAGGGACCCTAAACTGTTAACTAGAGTGGAGACACATATTAGCTTGTTTTCAGAGGAAGGCGATATACAAAAGGGTAGAGGTTTTTAAAAAGTGATCAAAACAAAAGAAGGACCCTAGGAGGGTGGGTCAAAAAGTATTGCTACTAGAGGTTCCATTCATACGTACATGGAAGCCCCCCACCCCACAAAAAATATGTGTTTAAACGTGTCTCTGGGATCAGTGGATGCCTGCAAACAGATTGTGTCCATAATATTATTGTCTTAGTCTCAGTACAGTGCGTTCAGGAAAAAAGGGATTATTTTTGCGCCCCAGGGAGGCAGGGGGACTTTGAGATCAGGATTAATATCAAAAACTCTAGATGGATCAAGTCTTTTGAGAAAGCCCAGGAAGACTTCAAAGATGTGCAGATATGTGGTGAAGAAAACATATGGTGCTCAACTCTCAGAAAGTATAGCATCTGCAGTTCAGAGGCTTGTCCTAAAGCACGCGGTCCTATAAGTGCGGCATCATTTAAGTCCACATGGAAAAAGCACAGCAGCCTGTGTGATTCAAAGATTGTAAATAATAAGACGCAAATCCAGAAGAGAAAATGTTATCAAAACTTAAATTCTGAACACCCAATTGGCAGAAGGCTATAGATGAAAGTCTAAAATCCATTTGCAGGGTCCCCACAGGGATGAAGCCTCTGATGGATCCCCTGTGACCACGGTCCGAGGATGAGGAGAGCCTTTCTGTCACATAAAGAGCATTGTCGAGTTGACTGGAGCAGGTGCAGTTAGGTTAAAATGCAACACTTTATTATGTTATCTCGCCTTTGTCCTATCTTAATGTTGTTCCAGTGTTTAATATTTTCCACTTTCTTTTCAACTAACGTTTTCCTCTGTTTTGTCATTGCTATTGCTTGTTGTTTTGTTTTGAATGACTTTCTGTATAATGAAATCCAGGATGGATAAATAGAGACAATAACTGAATTAATAATGATTAAGGAGCATTTCAGGGGGAATCGGGGACAAGCAGGGAGCTAGCAATAATGAGAAGAAGAAAATGTTCTGCAATTATTGTGATGGTGATTTCACAACTCTTCTTAATATGACTGAACTCTTTAATTGTATGATATGCAAATTATATGCCAATAAAACAATTTTTAAAGGAAAAAAAGATGAGTCAATCAGAGAAGGATCATTAACCTCAATTAATTAAGAAACTGTGGCTGAAGTCCAGAAAGTGGTAGAAGGAGACCATTAAAATTATTATTGATTTGATAGTAATTAAAGTTGTGATCTCGTTTGGTTCAACATATTTTAAGTAGACTCCTTGGCTTCAGTGAGCTTTCAGCCACATGGAAAAAATTAGACTACAGGAGGACATAACCCACAACCTCCGTAACCCTGAGACCCTGAGATCTAGGTGGTTCCCAACTCCCACTACCACCTGCTCTTTTAATGGAAATGGGATCACAATAAAGTTCCTGGATAGAGTGGAAGAAATTGTGGAAGAACACACACGCTCATAAAAAAGACTACACAGACTGTTGGAATCCCTGAGACTGTGACCCTTAGTCATTCTTCAGTGTTGGGACTGAAATCACCTCTCGGGATCTGTTTTCAGCCTATAAGGTGAACAAGAACACTAGAGAAGTTGCACTTCTTAGAATTTAGAATATCAAAGTTCGCTAAACCTGGCACTCCTAACTACACCTACCACAACTTCTCCAATTTTGCCCAGAGACCCCCCAATATAGCCCTAATCTTCCTAATCCATGATCATTTTTTCTTTTATGTTCATTCCTCTTCCCTGAGGTAGGCTACCTTCTTTGCCATCCAACCTCTGCCTGCCCCATCACAATATCCAGCCATACCACAAACCTCATAAGGCCCAGAATTGAACATGGGAACATTTGAGGCAGTGAAATAACATTTCCTCTCTTCCCAAAGCACCTTCAGCAAGTTGAAAATTAAATTTGCAATTGTTCTTAAATTGAGGTGAAATGATGGGTTATTGAAAACCAAGAAAGGAGAGAAACAAAGATTGCTTGATAATACATTCAAAAGAAAATGCTGGTGCGAACACTAGTACTTTAAACGTTAACACAAAGTATCCCCTAATAATTAATATTCCATTAGAGCATTATGTAATTAATCAATATTGAAGTGATTCCTTCATTCTCTCTGGTATAATGAATCCAAAGACAATTCCAATAGCATATTTCATTTAAATCTTGAAGTATGAGTGAAGAGCCATGATGATTTAAATAAGACATTAAGAACACCTGCAAACATAGAAGAGACATGGCTGCCGTGTTCATCTTTGTGTCCACAACAGCAGGGCAACCCATTATAAGCCTTCAATACCTAAAGAGTGTTATATCCATTATTAGACAATCATACAATTTTACAATAGACCTGGAAATAAAAGGTAATCTATCCAATATCGTATTGTTCAAACAAAGAAATTGAAATCTAGAAACTACAACTTGGAAAATCCTTAGGAACTGGCTCAATCAAACAGATGGTGGTACAAATGGTTGAACACTCAATGGCTAGCCAAAAGGTTGGCAGTTCCAACCAACCATAGATGTTCCCAAAGACAAGTTTGATGCTATGATTCTGAAAGGTCACAGCCACTGAAAACTCCTTGGAGCACAGTTCTACTCCAACAAACACTGCGTTGGAATCTAATTAGCAACAGCTATGCTCAATCCTGTGAGTTTTCCAAAAATACATCTAATAGATAGAGGAGGGTCTTGTGCCAAGTGCTTAAACATTCACTGGTTAGACTACTGACCACTCTATGGAAGAAAGTTGTGATATTGCGCTTTCGTAAAGATCACCGGACCCACTGCCATCAAGCTGATTCCAACTCCTAGAAACCTGTCCGGGGTTTCTGGGTGTGTAAATCTTTACCAATAGGCTCATCTTTCCCTCAAGGGCAGCTGGGGAGTTTGAACCACTGATCTTACATTTAACAATCCCACAATGGCACTCCATTGTGCCATCAGGACTCCATAAATATACAGCCACAGAAATAGGGAAGGACAGAGAGAGCTAGGGTGACAAAGAATGATTATACCTTAAAATCTACAAAAGGAAGAAAGAAAGAAAAAGGTAATTGATGTAACATATTGGTTCACCGGAGTATATAGTCACTCTCACACAGGTTGCAATTAGTGGCATTACATTTGATTGGTGGCTCCATACCACACCCCCAGTTCATACCCCACACTGAGTCCTAAGCCAATTTTTCTGTTTACTCTACCTTTGCTTGGTGAGGCCTTTTTTGTTTTTACCAGATACCTTATTCTTTGCTGTTATTTTTAATCTGTTAAGAGTGACAGGGCCCCTGGAAAACTTAAATGGAAAGGAAATAGAGGAAGGAGCTAGGAAGCAAAGGGCATTTATAGAGGTCTAAATAAAGGCACATACATATGTAAATATATTTATATGTGAGGATGGGGAAATGGATGTATGTGCATATATTTATAGGTTTAGTATTACGCAGCAGAAGGACATTGGGCCTCCACTCAAGCACTCCCTCAATGCAAGAGTACTTTGTTCTATTAAACTGGCATTCCATGATGCTCACCTACCCGACATGATCACTGAAGACAAAGCGGGTACATAGCAAATGTGGTGAAGAAAGCTGATGGAACCTGGCTATCAAAAGAAATAGCATCTGGGGTCTTAAAGACTTGAAGTTAAACAAGCAGCCATATAGCTCAGAAGCAACAAAGCCCACATGGAAGAAGCACACTAGCCTGTGTGATCACGAGGTATCTAAGGGATCAGGTACCAGGTATCAAAGAACAAAAAATCATATCATTGTGAATGAGGGGGAGGGCAGAGTGGGGACCCAAAGACCATCTGTAGGCAACTGGACATCCCCTGACAGAGGGGTCACAGAGAGGAGATGAGCCAGTCAGGGTGCAGGGTAGCAATGATGAAACATGCAACTTTCCTCTAGTTCCTAAATGCTTCCTCCCCACCACCCCCCAACTATCATGATCCCAATTCTACCTCACAAATCTGGATAGACCAGAAGATGTACACTGGTAGAGATGGGAACTGGAAACACAGGGAATCCAGGACGGATGATCCCTTCAGGACCAGTGGTGAGAGTGGAGGTGGAGGGAGGGTAGAGGGAGAGTGGGGTAGAGACAGGAACCAACTACAGGGATACCTACTCCCTGGGGGACGGACAACAGAAAAGTGAGTGAAAGGAGACGTCTGACAGTGTAAGACATGACAAAATAATCATTTATAAATTATCAAGGGTTCATGATGGAGGAGGGAATGGTGAGGGAGGGGGGATATGAGGAACTGATGCCAGGGGCTTACATGGAGAGCAAATATTTTTATAATGGTGAGGGTAACGAATGTACAATTGTGCTTTATACAATTGATGTATGTATGGATTGTGATAAGAGTTGTATGAGTTCCCAATAAAATGATTTTTAAAAGAGAGAGAGAAATTAGAAAGATATATGGTAGGAAGAAACGTGCAATAAAATCTATCAAAATGTAATAAAAAGGAAAGTCACAAAGACAATTTCTTGACAGCCCCCTGTGAAACTTTGTGCCGCTCTATTTTGTACACAAACTTGAAGTGGTTGCTGTTCTGTAAGACTCCTCGGTTCTGTACCGTAAGAAAGGGTAACTTAGGGAGTAACACTTTGTGAAGCGAGATTCCATGAACACTAATTTCAAAGCCACAATGATTCTACCTCTCCCCTTTGTCTATTCCCAATAGCCCAAATGCCAGCTGCTCTGCATCCAGCTTAATCTGTTCTCAGTGTGATTCCAGAACAGATGCCTGACAGATGGATTCTGGGATCCCACTTAATTCTATCCCCAATCCAAAAAAACTTAGTTCTTAGAACATGGCCCTGCTTGACACACCCTTTCATGAAGAGATCTCTGAAAATAGGGGTGATACAGCAAGGTGTCATTTAAAAAGCAGATAGTGCCTGGATATCAATTGGAATAGTATCTGGGGTCTTAAAGGCTGTATTCAAACAAGCAGCCATCTAAGTGAGGCATCAACCAAGTCCACATGGAAGAAGCATACTAGCCTGTATGATTCAACGATGATGATTACAAAATCCAAATATGATGAAGGGGAAAAGGATCAGAGCTTAAATTGTGAACACGCAATTTGTAGACGACTATGGAAAAGTCCAAAATTCATCTCCAGAATATCTAGTTAGATTAAGCCTCTGTCAGACTCCCTCTGGCTCCTGGCGAGGGACTCAAAGAGTTTTACTGTCAGGCAGAGCTTACTGTAAACTTGATGATGGTGGATCAAAGCACAATATGATACTTGGCCAGTTAACTTCTCTCTTCACTCAACCTAAATTTGCAGTAGGCTTGAATATTTCTCATTTGTTCCATGATAAATTCCTAGTCTGCTCTTTTAAATTTTGTTGATGGTCTTTTCTCTCTGACTCTTTATCTTTAACTTTATATTATTATTACTTTCTTCTTTCTGCTTCATTCTGTTTGGGGGTTGCTTTGTTCTTGTTGTTTCTGTTAGGTTTCTCAGTTTGTGAAACACAGGAAGGATAGCGAAATAGAGACAATAATAGATGCAATGATTTATTTTGCTGGGGAGAATGAGGGGAATGAGGGAGCAAACAGTGAATGCAGGAGTGGGGAGGGAACACTAGAACTGATTGTGAGGATGTATATCCAGCACTCTTAAAAGCGACTTAAAAATGGATGTGTATTTTTATATCAAGAAACTACTAAAAAAAATCCAGAGTTGACCAATGGCTACCATGGATGAAGAAGGAAGAGTTTTGCTTAGAGGACACAGCGTTTATGTTACTGGTGCTGGAATAATTTGGGAGAGGATATCAGCAATGGTTGCATAACAGAGTATAATCAATGGCACTGAAATATGCACATAGAAAGGGTTGAAATGGAGAATGTTTTATTGTGTATATTTTTGCCACATTTAAAAAAATAACAATTACATTAACAATGAGTACAGCACAAGAAAGTGTGCAAAATTTATTGTGGTATTGACTGTACAACTCTTGATATGACTGAACTACTGAATTGTACAATATGTGGACAAAGTGCCAATAAAACTGTGAATAAAAAAGGAAATTTAAAGGACTACATGCACGCGTTGGGAAATTACTTTGGCTATGTGTTCTGAAAGAGACGAGTCATAAGAGTGCCCCCAAGTTCTCATGATCAGAGCTTTATCTCTGAGAAGCAAATGTGAGCAGAAGAAAACTAAAGGACAAATGAGACAGAGACTTTGAGGCACCCAACAAGGTGCCCTCTGTCCCACCCATGTGGAGAAAAAATAAATCTGTGGTTTTAAAAAAATAGATGCTTGACAGTTAAGGAAACGTAAAAACCCAAATACACAAAGTGAAACTGAATTTCTGGAATTTGCACGCTGACCCTAATAAGAATATCTACACATCATACTGCTAGCACCTGGGAAATAGAATGAACAGCATTGAAAAGCCGTCCAGATGTCATATAGCTCCATCTTCTGTAATCCGGTTGGACAGGGCCTAACGAGAGCACAGTTAAACATCTCCTTGGAAGGAGCTGCTATAACTTCCTTTGGTATCTATCACACTAACGATGATAAACTGACGGAGTGAGTGCGGTACAGGTCAAGTTATCATGATCCAGATGGCTCTTTCTTATGCAATGGAATGCTCCCTCAGTCATCCACAGAGCAAGAGCAGGAACGTCCTTGCAGAGTTGTGTGTGGGAAGATACACAATCTGGTTTGAACAAAACTTGTTCTGGACGAAAAGAAGAACAAAAAAGAAAAGGACAGTAGGGAAGAGATGTTTTCCGTGACTCAACATCTATTCTCCAAAGACTGCCTGCCTTTGCTTTATTTAGAGAGCTTTATATCTAGCAGTAATTACATAGCAAGCAAACATCCCAGCCCAGTCCAGATCAAGTCCTTAAGTCCAATACTAGCCCACAAGTCCCTCTTCAGACTCACCCAGTCATGTGTAATGATGCAAAGTGCAGGAAAATTACAAGCTAAAGGGTGAAAAGTCTTGTTGATCCGGTGGTGGTGGAAGCACCTCTATGCGTCTGGCAGGATTCCAGCAGGTCTCCAAGTAGCTTGCCAGCAAGAAGGTGAATCAGAGAGAGGGGGGGAGATTCCCACGACCCTTCTTATCAGATGATCATGCCCACAAGGAGTCACCATCTAGCTGTGACCTGATTGACAGGCTAGCCTCCACCCCTACACTTTTATATCTTCAAGTTGACACAAAATTATGTTACTACTCACATACAGATTGAATAAATATGGTGAAAAGGCATTTCTTTATCTGTATCTAGATTCCACATGAACACAATGAAGTGTTCTGAAATTATCATTCTGTGTGATGCAACAAAGAATTTGTTATGATCTCACAGTAAAATGTCTTTGCATAGTCAATCAAACACAGGTAAGCATCTTCCAAGTATTTTCTGCTTTCAATCAAGAGTCATTTACTACCAGCATCGAGATCCTTCATTCCACACCCTCTTCTGAATCCACCTCAAATTTCTGGAAGTCCTCTGTCAATGTAGTATGGCAATCGTTTTAATTTATCTTCATCAGAATATTAACTGCTTGCATTAGTGTTATTGTTTAATCATTTCCACATTCTGTTGGATCCCTTTTCTTTTGAATGGTCATAAAAAATGTATCCCTCTCAGTCAGTTGGCCAGGTAGTCCACATTTCTTCATGTAAATGAATAAGGACCTTCAGTTCTACATCTACTTCTTGAAACATTTCTATTGGTATTCTGTCAATTCCCAGAGCTTTGTTCAGTCGTTTTTGTTTTTGCCAATGCCTTCAAGGCACCTTGGGCTGCTTCTTTTATTACACTCATCCTTGAGTATATTCTGCCTCCTCCTGAAGTGGCCCAATATCAACTGATTATTTTTGTTACAGTGACTCTGTGTATTCCTGCCATCTTCTTTTGGTACTTTTTACATAGTCTAATATTTTCCCATGTTTCTGTTGGTAGGTGCCACTGAGTTGGTTCTGCTCATAGAGACCTTATGTACAACAGAACAAACCATTGCCAGACCTGTACATCATTGCTATTATCTTTGAACTCATTATTGTACCCATTGTGTAAATTCATCTCATTGATGGTCTTCCTCTTTTTCACTAGGATCCTTCAATATTACAACTCAAGGCTTGAGTTTTTTCTTTCGGTTAGTCCAGCTTATGAAACGTCAAGCATAATCTTTCCCTTTGGCTTTTTAACCTAGTTATTTGTATCTTGCATTGTACGACTTTACCTAATCTACTTAACCTGATCTTTAAAATCTCTGCTAAACTTTTTAATTTCATCATTTATTTCATTTGTTTTAGCTGATGTACATTCAAGATCAAGTTTCAAAGTTGCTTCTGGCATCCATTTTGGCCATTTCACTGTTATCTTTAATAACCTTTTTACTTTCTTCATATATTATGTTCTTTTTTTTCAGGTCTAGAGTTTTTATTTAGTAGCCTTTAGTGTCAAAGTTCCACCAAAGATTTGGAAGATCACTCTTAGAGGCCACTTCGGAGAGGATAACAGCCAACAGCAAGTAGACAGAGCTTATACATAAGGCAGAAGAATCCAGCTGTCCACAAATGAATCCACTGCAGCTGTTGAAAACACTCATGTCATCTACCAGTGTTCCCTCTGGAAGGTGCAGAGGGTGCTCAGACAGTGAGTTGAGTTGCCAAGGGTTCTCTTGGCCACCAGGCCAGCGAGTGCACAGTGGAGGAGAGGGAGGAAGCAGCCCCAGCCATTGCTTCTAGCCCTGCCCCTCTGACAAGCACAGGGAGAGAGAAGAAAAACAAACAAGGGAAGTGAAATCAAGGTAGCAGGTGCTATATGTTTGTTCCCTGTCGCATGAAGAGCTATTCACAGAAGGACTCTTGCCAGGGGACTCTCCCCTTTTCTGCAGAGGCCAGTGTGCCTTGTGACCGGGCCACGACTACAACATGGAGACGTTGGGAACCAGGAACCCCCAAAACTGATAGCCCTTCCCGGTTGACTCCGTCCACCGCAGCCCTTCTAGAACATGAACAAGCCAAAAATAAGTGCTAATTGGGAAAGTCTGGAGTTTCTTAATGTCATCCACAATTCATCTGGTCTCCAGTCATTAGCGTTCAGTGTGTGAAATCAGTTCTTGACGTGGTCTCCGAATTCAGATTGGATATACTCAAGGCTGCTATCCCTTGACTCCAAATTCAGATTGGATATACTCAAGGCTGCTATCCCTTGACTCCAAATTCAGATTGGATATACTCAAGGCTGCTATCCCTTGACTCCAAATTCAGATTGGATATACTCAAGGCTGCTATCCCTTGACTCCAAATTCAGATTGGATATACTCAAGGCTGCTACCCCTTGACTCCAAATTCAGATTGGATATACTCAAGGCTGCTACCCCTTGACTCCAAATTCAGATTGGATATACTCAAGGCTGCTACCCCTTGACTCCAAATTCAGATTGGATATACTCAAGGCTGCTACCCCTTGACTCCAAATTCAGATTGGATATACTCAAGGCTGCTACCCCTTGACTCCAAATTCAGATTGGATATACTCAAGGCTGCTATCCCTTGACTCCAAATTCAGATTGGATATACTCAAGGCTGCTACCCCTTGACTCCAAATTCAGATTGGATATACTCAAGGCTGCTACCCCTTGACTCCAAATTCAGATTGGATATACTCAAGGCTGCTACCCCTTGACTCCAAATTCAGATTGGATATACTCAAGGCTGCTACCCCTTGACTCCAAATTCAGATTGGATATACTCAAGGCTGCTACCCCTTGACTCCAAATTCAGATTGGATATACTCAAGGCTGCTATCCCTTGACTCCAAATTCAGATTGGATATACTCAAGGCTGCTACCCCTTGACTCCAAATTCAGATTGGATATACTCAAGGCTGCTATCCCTTGACTCCAAATTCAGATTGGATATACTCAAGGCTGCTATCCCTTGACTCCAAATTCAGATTGGATATACTCAAGGCTGCTATCCCTTGACTCCAAATTCAGATTGGATATACTCAAGGCTGCTACCCCTTGACTCCCAGGGGTTTGTTTTCATTTTCTTCAGCTTCATCTAGAACTTGCATATGAACAGTTAATAGTCAGGTCTGTAGACAGCCTCAGATCATCTTCTGACAAATATTTCGCCGTTGCTTTTTTTTTCAGAGATGTAGTCTATTTGATTTCTGTGTATTCGTTCACCTAATTTCAGGCTTTACATAAATTCGTTCACCTAATTTCATAATTGCCAATTATGTTGTTGAAATAACAGTATTTGCAATGTTTAAGATGTTGGTCTTGCACATTTTTATCATGCAATCCTTGGTATCATTTCTATAACCAAGGTCATATATTTCAAGTGCTGATTCTTCTTTCCAACTTTTGCATTCTAATGACTAGCATCTAATGATCACTGCATCTTAATCACATGTTTGATCACATTTAGATTAAGATTATTATTGAGTGATATACAGTTCAAACATATACAGAAGTAAAAGTACATGTTCTTTTTTTAATTAATAAATATTTTTATTGGGGCTCTTACAACTCTTATCACAATCCGTACATACATCAATTGAGCAAAGCACCCTTATACATTCATTGCACTCGTCAGTCTCAAAATTCACCTTCCACTTGGGTTCCTGGAATCAGCTTGGTTTCCCTTTATTTCCCCCTCCCCCTCCCTCCCCGCTCCTCCCTTCCCCCTGGTCCCTTGATAGTTTATAAATAATTATTATATCTTATCTTACACTGCCCGGCGTTTCCCCTCATCCACCTTCCCATTGCCCATCTCCCAGAGAGGAGGTTACACATAGATCTCCAAGATCAGTTCTCCCTTTCTACACCCCCTTCCCTCCTGGTGTCGCGACTCCTACCGCGGGTGTTGAGGGGTTCGTCTTTCCTAGATTCCCTGTGTTTCCAGATACCTACTGCACCGCTGTACATCCTCTGGTATAACCAGGTCCGCAAGGTAAGCTTTTCTGGAACAAGAAGGGCAATAACTAAAGCTGATGTTAATATTTATCAAATTCTTTTTTTACAGTGTTTCAATAGAAATCTATAGTTTTTCATCATAAAATATTCTTTTCCCCCAATAAAATGATTAAAAATATATATTCTTTTATTCACGGTGACTAGTTTTTGGTTTTGTTTTTAAATCACTTTATTGGTGGTTCGTACACCTCTTATCACAATCCATATGTACATCCATTGTGTCGAGCTCATTTGTACAGATATTGCCATCATCATTTTCAAAACTTTTTCTTTGGTATTGGCTCCTCATTTTTTCCCTCCCTCCTCACTCATCCATCCCTCGTGAACCCTTGATAATTTATAAATTATTGTTATTATTTCATGTCTTACACTGACTGATGTCTCCCTTCACTCACTTTTCTGTTGTCTGTCCCCCATGGAGGGGGGTTATATGTAGATCATTGTGATCAGTGCCCCATTTCTCCCCACACCTGCCCCTTACCCTCCTGGTATTGCTACTCTCACTATTGGTCCTGAGGGTTTATCTGTCCTGGATGTGGTGTTTCCAGCTCTTATGTGTACATACTCTGGTCTAGCCAGATTTGGAAGGTAGAATTAGGGTCATGATAGCAGGACAGAGGAAGTATTAAAAAACTAGAGGAAAGTTATATGTTTCATCAGTGCTATTCTGCACCCTGACTGGCTTGTCTCTTCCTTGTAACCCTTCTGTAAGGGGGTGTTCAATTGTCTACAGGTGGGCTTTGGGTCTCTACTCCATGCTCCCACTCATCCACAATGATATGATTTTTTTTTGTTCTGGGTCCTCGCTGCCTGATACCTAATCCATCAACACTTCATGGTCACACAGGCTGGTATGCTTCTTCCATGTGGGCTTTGTTGCTTCTCAGCTAGATGGTTGCTTGTTTATCTTCAACCCTTTAAGAGCCAAGGCACTATATCTTTTGATAGCTGGGCACCTTCAGCTTTCTTCACCACATTTGCTTATGCAAATGCGTTCAGTGATCTTGTCGGGAAGGTGAGCATCATGGAATACCAGATTATTAGAACCAAGTGAAAAGAAAGAAAAAGAATCAAGTGGCTTTGCATTGAGGGAGTACTTTAATAGAGGCCCAATGTCCATCTTCTACCTTAACACAACACTGGAGGCATAGTTCTGGAATTGTGCCCACTATCACTCCACCACTTGGGGGCAAAACACTAAGGGCGTGCAACAGAGCAGCTAGGGAGCAAAGCAATGAAGACCCTTGGGAATGCCAAAAATAGACTTGGGGCCAGGGCGTGGCACCCCATTAGACTCAACCAGAAACACTCCTAAAGATCACCAAACATACCTGGAACTATTTATAGGCTTTTCTTTCTTTTTTTGTCTTCGGGGGTTTTTGTTGTTGTTTTTATTGTTTTGTTTCTTTTGCTGTTTGGGGTGGGGGGCTCTATCTTGTTTTTGTGCTTAATACTGCCTCTGCTTGTTTATCTAGATAATATAGGTGGGACAAACCATTCGGAGGAGAAAGCAACTGGAGTGACGGCTGGTTGGGGGCGGGGCGGGAGGAGGGTGTAGATACAGGAGAGCATGCAGCTACGCAGGGAAGGAAGTGGATGTTAACAAACTCTGGGACAAAGGAACCAGTGATCTAAAACTCAATGGCAAGGAGGGCGTTGTAGCCTAGTAGGGCTTGATCAAAGTCAATGTAACCGCAAGGAATTACTGAAACCCAAATGAGGGCCAAACATGATAGTGGGACAAGAGGAAAGTAAAAGGAAATAGAGGAAAGAACTAGGAGGCAAAGGGCATTAATAGAGGTCTAAAAAAAAAGGCATGTACATACGCAAATATATTTATATATAACGATAGGGAAATAGCTCCATATACATATATTTATAGGCTTAGCATTAAGGTAACAAATTCTTAAATTATACCATATCTTAATAATAAGGAAACATTGGTATGAAGAGAGGAAATAATTTGCCTGATGTCACATAAGAATACAGAATGCCAGTTTAAAGCCCTGAACTCTCACTACTAAATTACTTTTTCTCTCAAATGGCTTCCATTATCCTCCTCATATTTCTGAATAGATTCATGAATTGACATTTGTTACTAATGCATAAAGTAAAGATGAATGGCCATGCAATGGGCTCATCATATCAGTGTCAGCCTTTATGGAATGTAATTATTGCCTCAAAAAATGCATACTCAGTCAGGCTTTACATAAATCTGCCTTGGAAGAAGTACACCAGAATGTTCCTTTACAGCAAGGATGTTAAAATTTTAGCTTACATAATTTTGGATATGTTATGAGGATGAACCAGTCCTTGGAGAAGGGCATCATGTTTGGTAAAGAGGTGGGTCAGGAAAAAGAGAAGGGTCCTCAATGAGATGGATTAGCACAGTGGCTGCAAAGATGGGCTCAACTATAACAACATTTATGAGCATGGTACAGGACCAGGCAGTATTTTGTTCTGTTGCACAAATGATCACTCTGAGTTGGAACCAATTTGATGGTAGCTAAAACAACATAAATAAATATCTATAGGGTATTGCAGAATAATTAATAAAGAAAACCAACAAGGATTGACATCTCTGAAATATCGTGTTGGGGATATATATATATATATATATATATATATATATATATATATATATCCAGAAGAATGAATGACTAAATTCATCTGGACGAAATATATATATATATATATATATATATATATATATATATATATATATATATATATATTGCCAGAAGAATGACTAAATTGCTCTTGGACAAAGTGCATCTCCCAATAAGTGAAAATCGCAAATGTTTATCTCATGTACTTTGGGCATGTTGCAGGAGGGGCCAGACCTGTAGACAGCCATCATGTTTAGTAGAGGGTCAGCAAAAAGTGGAAGACTCTTATTGAGGAGGATTGGCCCCGTGGATGCAACACTGGGCTCAAACATAGCAATAATTATGAGTATGGTGTGGGACCAGGTAGTTTTTAGTTCTGTTTGTACCTAAACAATGAGTCAGAACTGTCTCAAGGCACTGAACAAGAACAGACGAAGACTATATTTTCAAATTACCATCATCTGTCTCTATTACTTTCTGAGGTTTGCTGAGGCGGTCACTTGTTCTTATTTTGATTTATTGTGCTCTTGCAGATATTTTCAAAGATGCTGGGATGATAAGTTAAATGATTCCAGTAAAGTTCTTGAAATGCCTCTGAACCCAAGTCTAAAAATGACAAGCCCAAATTGTGTTTTTTCCTTCCTTCTCCTTCTTTGCTTCCCCCAACCTGCAGGTTAGTTTACAACAAAGAGGGTTCATGAATCATAACTGTGGATGGAAAACATATTCTCTCAAGACATTCTCAGTGTTTTGTGGCTTCTGCAGAAAGCATTCAACAAACGGTGGGATCGGGAAAACTGAGGAAAAGAGGCTCCACTGCTACATTGTGGCATTGCTTATTTCTTAACAAGAAACAAGAAGAAAACCACAAAAGCCATAATTTGCAGGTCTCTTTTGCCAAGGACACGCCTGAAGGTAGCACATCTCACTACACTCTTAATCTTGTGACTCTTGATTCAATTCTCTTAAAAGAAGGAGACTTAAAAATACCATTAGGACTGATTTTTCTATTTTTTTATATTTTTTATTTATTATCCTCATGTTTTTTTATTTTTTTAAGAAAATTTTTTAACATTTTTAATATTGATTTTTTTTCTTTACTGCCTCCCACAGGATCATGTATGGGGAGGGATAAAATAAAGTGTACTTTTTTCTTTCTGATTGAGGACATAGTCTCTCTTTTGAATTTCAATTAAAAAAACTGATATAAAACCTTTCAAGAAAAGTCACAGCTAGACACAGAATACAATCAGGAGTTATAGAACAAAACTCCAGAAATGCAAAACAATAAGACCACATGGCAACCTGGAAAGAGGAAGGCAATTTCTGAGAAAATAAAGTGTTCTTAAATAACTTTAGTCCAAGAAGCCAAAAGAGACCTACACCAATGGAAGAGTATCCCACGTTCATGGATAGGTAGACTCAACATCGTGAAAATATCAATACTACCTAAATAAATCTATAAATTCAATGCAATTCCAATTCTGATCCCAACTACATTTTTTAAATTATTATTAAAAGATCATTTTATTGGAGGCTCTTACAACTCATAACAATCCATACATCAATTGAATCAAGCATATTTGTAGATATGTTGCCATCATTATTTCCTAGATCTTTGCGTTCTATTTAGCCTTTGGTATCAGCTCCTTTTTTCCCCTCCCTCCACCCTCCTGCCCTCATGACCCTTTGATAAATTATAAATTATTATTATTTTCATTTGCCAACCGCTGTCTCCATTCCCCCATGATTCCTGTTGTTAATCGCCCTGGAGTGGGGTGGTGGTGGTTATATGTCAATCATTTCCATCACCTCCCCCTTTCACCCCTCCTATCCCCACATTCCCCCTAGCATTCTGGTATCACTATTCCCATTTATGTTCCTGGATTCTGTGTGTCACGAGCTCTTATCTCTTATCTGTACCTGTGCACATGTTCCAGTCTCACCCACAGTGAAAGGCAGTACTGGGGTCTTTAAAGAAATGGAAAAACTAATAACCAACTTCATATGGAGGTGAAATAATCCCAAGATAAGTAAAAGAATCCCTTTCAAACAGTAGGAGGCCTCACACTATCTGACCTCAAAGCCTATTAGCGTGTACACTCGAGTATAAGCCGACCCAAATATCAGCCAAGGCACCTAATTTTACCACAAAACTGCATATAAAATGTGCTGAAAGTGGAGCAGGAAAGGGAAGGGAAGGGGGCGGGGATAGAAATGTGTAGCGGGGAAACAGGGCACTAACCCACTCAAGGGGAGGGTTTTGTTTGGGTCATCACAGGGAAAGAGGGACCAGACTTAAACCCGGTGCTCTGGGATGTGAATGCAGGGTGCCGGCATGGAGAAGGGAGCCAGTGGAGGTACCTGAGGGCCGGGCCCCAATCGCAGCTAGGTGGACAACTGCCACTCTCCGCAGAAGAACGTACTTTAGAGGAAAGCATTGAAGCTGCGGCTCAGGGAGAGGGAGCATCTCATCGGGGTGTGCAGGAGCAAATAAAGGGGGAGGAAGAGAGAGCGCAGCACATCCTGGCCCACCACGCCTGGAGGACGATAGCCCTGCTCAGAACAGCCAATGCACAGAGTGGACCATATGGATGGTCCCACTATGAGACATGACGTTCCTTGCTGACCCATGGCCTTTGAGGGGACAACACTTGAGACTCGATGTTGGGATTTGTGTGGTCTGACCCCACCACAACAAGACAAACCACTAAGGGAGTGTGGCAGAGCAGCAGGGGGAGCAGATCAGGGAGGTCCCGAGGGAGAACAAAGGATAGACTCTGAGGCCAGGGCTTGGCACCCCATCGGACTGGACTGGAGGACACTCCTAAAGACCAACAACCAGACCTTGAACTATTTACAGATCTTAATTTTTTTATTTTTCATATATTTACTTATTTTTTATCATTGGTTTTCTTTGTTGCTCTCGTCATTGTGTTCTCTTTTGTCGCTTTGTCTTGCTATGCCTTGTTTTTTGTACATATCATTATCTCTGCAGATCTATCTAGATAAAATAGGCTGGATGAACAGTCTGGAGGAGAAAACAACAGGACCGATAATTCCAGGAGGACGTGGGAGAATGGGAGGTGGGGGAAAGCAGGTGGTGTGGACCAACCCAGGGACAAGAGAACAACAAGTGATCCAAAATTAGTGGCAAGGAAGGATTCATCAAGGGTAATGGAACCAAGAGAAATTATTGAAACCCAAATGAAGGCTGAACATGATAGCGGGACAAGAGGAAAGTAAAAGGGAATAGAGGAAAGAACTAGGAGGCAAAGGGCATTTATAGAGGTCTAAATACAGACATGTACATATGTAAATATATTTCTATAGGATGGTGAGGAAATAGATCTATGTGTGCATATTTATAGGTTTAGTATTAAGGCAGCAGTTGGACACTGGACCTACACTCAAGTACTTACTCAATGCAAGAACACTTTGTTCTATTAAATTGGCATTCCAGGATGCACACCTTCCCGACACAATTGCTGAAGACAAATGAGTGCATAAACAAATGTGGTGAAGAAAGCTGATGGTGTCTGGCTATCAAAAGATAGAGTATCTGGGGTCTTAAAGGCTTGCAGGTAAACAAACAGCCATCTAGTTCAGAAGCAACAGAGCCCACTTGGAAGAAGCACACCAGCCTGTGTGACTACAAGGTGTCAAAGGGATCAGGTATCAGAAATCAAAGATCAAAAAAAAAACATCAATTTAAATGAGGAGGAGTGCAATGTGGAGACCCAAAGGCCATCTGTAGATAATGGGACACCCCCTTACAGAAGGGTTGCAGGTAGGAAACAAGCCAGTCAGGGTGCAGTGTAGCAACAATGAAGCATACAACTTTCCTCTAATTCTTAAATGCTTTCTCTCCCCACTATCATGATCCCAATTCTGCCTTTCAAATCCAGCTAGATCAGAGGATGTACACTGGTACAGATAGGAACTGGAAACATAGGGGATCCAGGACAGATGATGCCTTCAGGACCAGTGGTGAGAGTTATGATACCAGAGGGTACAGGGAAGGTGGGGTAGAAAGGGGGAACTGATTACAGGCTCTACATATAACCTCCTCCCTGGGGGACAGACAACAGAAAAATGGGTAGAGAGAGACGTTGGACAGTGTAAGACGTGACAAAATAATAATAATTTATAAATTATCAAGGGTTCATAAGGGGGGAGGGAGAAGGGAGGGGAGGAAATGAGGAGCTGATACCAAGGGTTTGAGTGGAGAGCAAAAATTTTGAGAATGAAGAGGCAACGAATGTACAAATGTGCTTGACAATTGATGTATTGATGGATTGTGATAAGAGTTGTATGAGCCCCCAATAAAATGATTTTTTAAATAAATAAATTTATTTCAAAAAAAATTTTAAAGTGCTGAAAAACTTGGCTTATCTAAGTGTATAGACATATAGGCCCAGTAGTCTAAACAGCCTGGCATCAGTACAATGGCAGATACATAAACCGATGGAAACAATAGAAATCCCAGAAATAAAAGCTTCTACATACAGACAACTGATTTTTGACAAAAGAAAAAAAACAATAAATGAGAAACACACACCCTCTTCAACAACTAATGCTAGAAAATACTTCCCTTTGGGTCCCTTTTAAATTTGTTTCATTTTTAATGTCTTATCCTTTCTTGTAGAATGAGGTTTTTCTGTGTTTTTTTAATCATTGTTGAGTTTTTTGTTTGTTTGTATTTTTGTTTGATTGACTGCTTCCTATTTGTATTACCTATGATTTTCTGTATATGAAGGTAGACCTATATAGACAGTAACTGGATTGATAATTGTCTGAAGGCATGTCATAGGTGGGGGGGGAGGAGAAATTGGAAGCTAATGACAGCAAATAAAAAAATTAAGTGTTCTGAAATGTATTGTGATGATGGTTGTACAAATCTTCTTACTATAACTGAACAATTAAATTGCATGATATGTGATTTATATTTCAATAAAAATATTTTGTTTAGGGGAAATAGATCTATGTGCCTATATTTATCAGTTTAGTATTAAGGTGGTGGAAGGACCTTGGGCCTCTACTCAAGCACTCCCTCAGTGCATAAATACTTTCTTCTATTAAATTGGCATTCTATGATGCTCATCCTCCTGACACAACCGCTGAAGACAAAGCGGATGAACAAGCAAATGTGGTGAAGAAAGCTGATGGTGCCCGGCTATCAAAAGATATAGTGTCTGGGGTCTTAAAATCTTGATAAACAAGTGGCCATCTAGCTCAGAAGCAACAAAGCCCACATGGAAGAACACACCAGCCTGTGTGATCACATGGTTCTGAAGGGATCAGTTATCAGGCATCAAAGAACAAAAAATCATATCATTGGGTGCACACCTCCATGATATGATCGCTGAGGACAAACGGGTGCATAAGCAAATGAGCGAAGAAACCTGATGGTGCCCAGCTATCAAAAGAGATAGTGTCTGGGGTCTTAAAGGCTTGAAGGTGAACAAGCGGCCATTTAGCTCAGAAGCAACAAAGTCTACATGGAAGAAGCACACCAGCCTGTGTGATCACGAGGTGTTAGAGGGATCAGGTATAAGGCATCATCAGTAAAAAAAATCTTGCCATAGTGAATGAAGGAGGAAGTGCAGAGTGGAGACCCAAAGCCCATTTGTCGGCCACTGGAGATCCCCTTGCAGAGGGGTCTAGAGGAGGAGATGAGCCAGTCAGGGTGCAATGTAGCACCGATGAAGAATACAGCTTTCCTCTAGTTCCTAAATGCTTCCTCCTGCCCCCCGCCCCCAACTATCATGATCCGAATTCTACCTTGCAAGTCTAGATAGATCAGAGGATGTACACTGGTGCAGATAGGAGCTGGAGGCACAGGGAATCCAGGGCAGATGATACCTTCAGGACCAGGGGTGTGAGGGGCGATACTGGAAGGGTAGAGGGAGAGTAGGTTGGAAAGAGGGAACCGATTACAAGGATCTACATGTGACCTCCTCCCTGGGGGACGGACAACAGAAAAGGGGGTGAAGGGAGATGTTGGACAGGGCAAGATATGACAAAATAGTAATTTATAAATTATCAAGGTCTCATGAGGGAGGGGGAAGCGGGGAGGGAGGGAGAAAAGGGCTTAAGTGGAGAACAAATGTTTTGAGAATGATGAGGGCAAAGAATGGACAGATGTGCTTTACACAATTGATGTATGTATGAATTGTGATAAGAGTTGTATGAGCCCCTAATAAAATGTTTAAAATATATATTTTGTTTTTAAAAAAAGAATTACAGTCTACCCTAGCCTATAGGGCAGTTCCACCCTATCCTATAAGGTCATTATGCATCAGCAACAACTGGAGAGTTGTAAAAATAGGTGCATTCTAATTGAACATGTTTGGTATGCTGCGTTGGGGGAAAATAACTTGTTGTAGCCTAACTATAGAATAAAATATATTTAACTGTGAAAGAAGAAAAAAGACACTTGTTCTTATTTATGTGGCTTTCATTCTGCAGAATATGTTGTTAATGATTCACTGGAGCCAGTATGCTCTTCTTTTTCCTGGGCACACAAAAATGTTATATTTTAGTCAATCCTCATTAGTTCCACGCTCCCTTTTGGCCAAATTTTCCTACTCACTGAAGTTTATTTGTAACCCCCAAATCAATACCCTTGGTACTTTCAGTCATTTTAGGACATTTGCAGAGTTACCAAAAAAAAAAATCTGAGTGTCTCAACATACATGTTCTCAACTGAAGTTAAAAAAAAAAGTTAGTGTGCAATCTTTTTGTTACAGCTCTCAAGTTGTACACAAGTTTTTAATGGCTGTTTAGAACCATGTTTCCCACCTTGGGGGGCTTTCTGTGGATGATTTCACTGCTTAAAGTGGCCAAATATAATGCTGGTGTTCTGTCTAGTATTTCTAAACTCAAGAAAGTTTTCATGCGGCTAATGGAGAAAATACATGTGTTAGCTCCTGGGTCTCTTGGGGCATGCGTTAGGGGTCCATTGTCTGTATGCTCAATGACAGTGGGTCAACAATATGTATTAAGTAACGTGTGCATACAGAGACATCCCCTGGGTGATTCAAACAGTTAGTGTTCCCCACTGCTCTCCAAACGTTCGGATGTGGGAGTCCCTGTGAAGCTTTCTCAGAAGAAAGTCCTGCAGAGAGACTTCTTAAAATTCTGACATTGAAAACCCTTTGGAGAACACTTCTACTCTTATGCACACGAGCTGGAGTTGATTTGATAACAAGTTGTTCTTTTTGTTTTTGATAGAAACATAGATAAAACAAGATTATGTAACGATGTGTTGACAATAATGTAATGACTATAGGCTTACAGGAACCTCATCTTATGTTTTCCCTAGAAACAACATTTACGTATTCACAAATTCAGTGTGCAAGGTGGCCTTATAGAACATGGCTGCTTCAAATAACAGGAATTTACCCTAACTGAGTTCTAACAAATGGGATGTGAGTAGAAGAGATGTTTGACACTTCCAGACCTAACCTGCATGTACTTTTAACATGATCTTCTGTGATTGCTGCCTTTCGACTCTGAAAGATGTTGTCCTGTGTTGAAAAGGCCAGAGCGTCTGCCTGTGTGAGTTCCTAAATGACTGAGTAAAAGAGAGCCATCGTGAACTAAATAAGCTTCAATTATGTTTGAACTATCATGCATGTATTCCCTGTTTGATGTGGTGTCTACTGTTACCGTAACGAATATGCGTTCCTCGTAGAGAAGATGGTCAGAGAGCGGGCATCCAGCGTATGCGTCACTCCTATTCTGCACTAAAGGCAAGTTTTCCCCTAGCTGCACCTCTTCCCTTCGTTGTCTCTCAGAATATGTGGTAGGGAGAAAACCAGTAAGAATTACTCAAGAAGCGGTGGAAGCTTACTGCGAAAATACCTTAGCTAGGACTTGGTCAAACCACATTACTGCACAGAGGAAAGAAGTTCAGCCCAAAACAATGCACCTATTTGATGAATATCTCACAGCCTGTTAAATGCAAAGCTGACATGATATTCAAAACTATTATTCCAGGCCTATGATTCTTTTCTTTAAAAGTTTCTAGTAGGATGATTGCACAAAGATAATATTTCTATTATTAGAGATAATATGTACTCATTGGCATTCTATTTGTAGTATTCACATACAAAAAGCCAAGTAACTTCATTGTTGGTGCTGTTTAACTTTTTATTGTGAATTAAATGAAGCTATACAGAGCAGGTTTTCCATTCAACAATTTATACACATTTTGTATCAGCTCATCCCTTGCAATCCCTTCAAGGTACCATCATTTATCCAACTTGTTCCCTCTTTCCTGTTTCTGCTTCTCCTTTCTTAACCCTCTGAACCTTTGGTAGCTTCTGCCTTTTTAGTCTTGCATGAGTGATATTCTGAGATGTTTCCATTACACTGTAGTTAGTGTCCCCTGTATTTTGCTGTTGTTAGGGACCATCAAGTCAATTACATCCGCATAATAGAATGCAACATTGCTCATCTCTGTGCTAGCCTCATAACGGATCTGTTTGGGCCCATGGGTGCATCACTGTGTCGATCCTTCTCCGGAGGACTTGCCTCTTGTTTCACTGCCCCGCTACCGTCCTTGGGACTGGGTATTTCTGGCAACATATCCACAGATGACATCGTACCCTCCTTGTTTCTAAGGAGCATTCTGGCTGTACTTCTTCCCAGATGGGTTTTTGTCATTCTTTGAAAGTTCCTGGTACTTTCACTATCTTCCCCACACCACAATCCAAAGGCATCTGTTCGCTTTGGTCTTCCTTGTTCAATGTCCGGCTTCCACTTGCATAATAAGGCATTTGTCAAAAGCAAGGCTCCGGGAATACATGGAAAACCAATTGAAATGTTTCCACAAGCTGATGAATCACTTTCTAATCAATGCAAAGAAATCTGAAGACGGATGCCTGGCCAACTGACTGGAAAATATTCATATTTGTATGTGTTCCCCTTCTAGACCTCTCTGTTGTTTGGCTGAGAATGGAGACTGAGAGGTAAGTTCAATTCCCAACCTGAAAAGTGACTAAGGGACATAGTCTTGGGGTCCCCAATTCCCATTCAACTAGTAAGCCTGGCCTATTTTATTATTTTAATTTGGGGTTGCCATTTTTCTCCCACTCTGGCTTTTCAGTGCAATTGGTAGTGAGGAGTAGGGCACCTTCCAGTTCCTCTGGTCTGAGCGGGGTGGACTTTACTCCTTCCATGGTCCATTTGTGGATTGACTAAGTGTTTCCATGTGGCTTCTGATTGTGATTGCTCTCCATTATGCTGAAGGGGAGAACACCATCGTTTTCTATGAGTTTTTAATAGCTCAGCCACCACTCACCAAAGTAGGTTGTAGAATGTTGTCTTATTGACATGTTTTAGGTCTTGCTTAGAAAGCCCAATTAACACATTCAGCTGCTCACTCAAAAGCACCCTGGGAGAAAGGTCTGTTAATAACACTTCTGAAAAAAGACATCATTGGGAGCCCTATGAAGCACAGATCTTCCGTGACACACGCTGGGTTGGCATGAGTCAGAACTGGATGGGGACTAATTTTCCTTGTTTATCTTGATTAGACTATGTGCCTAATTTGTATTTATCATTAACTAAAGGAGAGAGTATCTACTTCAAAACAACAGTATACTAATCACTGATTAACATTAATAACTAAAAGAAAATTACTGGGTTCTTTCAGGTTATGTGTGTAAGACAAGGATGCTATTACAGTCCTTGCTACACGATCCAAAATATTTGAGAACAAACAAATGCATCTTTGAGCTATACAAACTCTCTTAAAAATCAAGTTTTGGGGGGTTGTTTTTCATTTGTTTTTATGATTTATTCCCCAGATCTAGTCTTTCTTGAAAGCAGCCTGACGGGAAATCATGAAAGCAGTAGTCAGGAAATCAAATGACATGTTGTATTAGGAAAATCTGCCACAAAAGCCTCTTTAAAGTATGAAAAAACAGATGTGCCACTTTGAAGGCCAACTTGTGACTGATCCAAGCATTGGTACTTTCAATCACCTCATTCACATCTGAAAGCTAGACAGCAAATAAAGAAGACTGAAGAATTGACAACTATGAATTAATGGTGTTTTTCGTTTAGAAAAATCTGTACGAAGCTGACTCTAATGAGGTGGATATTAAAGAAGTCCCAGCCTTGCCAAACTTCTATACTACTCCATAGGGCCCCTGATGCCATAGTGGGTTGTATATTGGGTTACTCACCTTAAGGTTGGCTGTTCGAATCCACGAGTCACTCATAGGAAAAAGATGAGACTTTCTGCTCCTGGAAATATTTTCAACCATGGGACCCACATGGGGCAGTTCTGTGGGGCCACTGTGAGTCAGAATTGAATTTATGGCCGTGAGTTTTAGGTCTGGGTGGGCTATATCACCCCATGACCCCGATAAGAACAACCACTGCCCCCCCCCCCAGTATGATCCCCCACATCCCAGGTTTCTGCAACTGCTGCTACATCTCACAGAACTCACAAAATGTTCAGGAAATGGTTGTGGGTGTTGGTAAATCGCAAATCCAAAGTCCCCCTAGCGCAGTGGTTCTCAACCTTCCTAAGGCCGCAACCCTTAAATACAGTTCCTCATGGTGTGGTGACCCCCAACCATAAAATTATTTTTGTTGCTACTTCATTCATAACTATAATTTTGTTAGTGTTATGAATCTGGCAACCCCTGTGAAAGGGTCGTTCAACCCCCCAAAGGGGTCACGACGCACAAATTGAGAACTGCTGGTCTAGAGGATTCTCCTCATCCAAAAGGCTGCAGAAGCTGGCAAACTTAAATGCTTAAGAATCAGCGAGGTCGAGAAGGGGCAAGCCAGATACAGGATTCTGAGAAAGAAGCAAAAGGTTCCAAAGGCGAAAGCTAGTCTCACTTGTTTCTTTCTCAGTAAAGAAAGGGTGGAGGCACAAAAAATGGCTTTGATGGTGCAGTGGCTTCTGCCTCCTGCAGGCTAGACTCCCCCAAGGCAACAAATCTATCCCATCCTACTACTGTGTCCTAGGATGTCTGGTACTGTCGTGGGTTATGCCTTGACCTGCTAACCACAGGATCAGCTATTTGAAACCACCAACCACTCTGCCGGGAAAGATGAGGTTTTCTTCTCCCATAAGGAGTTACAGTCTCAGAGATCTACAGGGACAGTTCTAACCGGCCCTCTAGGGTCCCTATGAATCAGTATCACCTTGACGGCAGTGGGTTTGGTTTGGGGCTTGGCTTTCACCAGCACACATAGAACTCTCCACAAACAGGAGACCTAGACAAACGTAGAGGCTAGAATTCCTCATACATCACAAAAGGGAGACCTGTGACTAGAGAGTCGTAGTAAGTAATTAACTGAATATTAAATATACTACAAATTGCCAGAAAATGAACTAATCTGTTTTGGAAGTATAGCCAGATGCTTCTTATAAGCAAGGATGGCAAAACTTTAGCTCGCATACTCTAAACCAGGCATGGAGCCATCCAACCTAGCACAAGGCATTCACCAACTCTCCCTGGATCCCTCTACTCCCTCACTAGGTTATTTCAGGAGGGACCATCCCTGGAGGAGAACATGACGTAAAGGACCAGTGAAAAGAGGAAGACCCTCAACAAGATGAATTGGCCCAGGGGTTGCAACCATAGGCTCACGTATAAGCAGTGGTTGTGGGCATGTCACTGGACCGGCAGTGTTTCATTCTGTTGAAAAATGGGTTGCTATGAGTCAGAACTGCCTTGATAGCACCTAACAACAGCAGGAAACATCATTTTCATGTCAGCATTCCTCTAGGTTCGTGTGGCTTAGCATTAGTCTACTTTGAATGATATACTGGGAGTGGAAAAGATGAGAATGGTTTTTCCAGAACTTGGTGCCTCTTCTGATCTTAATCTAGTCCTAGACAACTATCATTTGCTTTGGGCTGTTTTGGTTTGTACCTATCTTCTCAGTTATTCACTGCCTCCAAGTCAACGCTGACTCACAATGACCTCGTAGGACAGAGTGTGTCTATTTTAGGGATGGTATGAAACTTCACAGGATGCAGTGGAGAATAAGGAGGACTAGATTAAAATGTGATATCATAAGTGGACACTTAGTGTATAAAAGGCATTGTGTTGGGCTCCGTGAAATACATACGCCTTTACCAGAATTGTTCCCTTAATTTCCAATGATTAAAGTTTCTAAGGAGAGACCCTCATATTCAAGTGAAACTTCAAAAACTGCTTCCAAGGAAAACTATGTCAATAACTGAAGCAGTGGTTTATTGGGGAGGGAAGAGGGAGGGTGAGGAAAATTGGGGAGCAAACAATGAATGTGGTAGGGGGAGAGCACATTAGAACTGATTGTGATGATGTATATGGAACTCTTTTTAAAAATTATTTATCTATAGAAGTATATAATATGTGAATATTATATCAAGAAAACTACTTTTTTTAAAAAAGCTTAATCTATGGTTACACTGCTTGTTTAGGGAGCATTGAGTTAATGTTAGTGGTGGAGGAATAATTTGGAAAAAGACGTCAGTAATGGTTGTATAACATGAGGAGTATAGTCATAGGCACTGAATTATACTTGTAGAAGTTGTTGAATTGGAGAATGTTTTGTTGTATTTATTTTTGCCACAATTTTAAAAAATAATTACTCGAATTGAAAAAGAAAACGATGTCAGTCCTCGTCTTCTAGGATGTTCTGTGGCCCTGTTGTGATTAGTGTGACCAGTTCTACACACAAAAAACTGAAACACTGCATCTGTGACAACACAATAAACCAAATAGTCTAAAAGTGAACAGTCCATGAGCTTTCTTATTGAAGAGGAAGAATCACATTTTTAAAAACTGGACATTGATATTCTTAAATACCATGGAATTTATTGATGGGCATTAGCATTTCCACCTATATAAATAGTGTGGTCCCTCTGACTAGGTACACTCCTCTTAATGTCCAAGACAGAGGGAGCGCGGCAGGGGTAGAGGGGCAGGCATGGGTATTTCGGGTGACAATGTATCTGAAGAGTGGAGCAGTGAACCAAGCCCAAGTTGAAATTCACCAACTTTCCCTGGACCCCTCACTTCATCGCAGTCAAAAAACAGAACCCCAGAAGATTCCTACTTCCTCTTGCTTATTCTGTGATACCGCCAAGGAAGATTCTCAGACACTTAAATCCCCACAGCCACATACCATTTCCAAAGGAGGAAAATAGAATAGTCAGGTCTTCACATCTCCAGGAGTCGACATTTTTGAAATACATATTTTTAGTTCGTTAAAAAAAAGTTTATTTCTCAAAAACACTGTTTATAATAAATCATATGTCTCTGTTTTTAAATTGAAATCAACTATATGGTGAGAGCAGGTCTTTTATAAAAACTCTGAAATTAAAACAACCACTTAACACTCCATCCTAATGCCTGCTGTAAATCAAATGTCTTTGTTGTTTAGATTGTAGCTGAACAGGTCCATATAAAAAAGAGTTTTAGCACTATTTAGAAGAAGAATTGTCTCTCCATACCCATCCAACAATTTTTTTCATTCTTTAGGTAAAAAACTTGAGCAGGAACTTAAGTAGAATATAGGCAGGCTACGAATAACTTTTGTGCCAGACGTTATATAACAAGGTCAAATTTTAATGTATACACAAATGTACAGCAGCTTAAAAGAAGCAGGTCTTTTTTTAAGGTGTCAAATAAATCATGCCACTGAGCTGGGAGGGTATTTGTGTTGAAACTACAGTTCTGTCACTAACACACTAGGTGACCTTGGGCATGTCACTTAACCCCTCTACATCTCAGTTTCCTTAGCTATGATCTCTATAATGCCTGCCCTCTGTCTGTCCGGAGGCAATACTAAGATCATTTGCTGTTCGGTCAGTTTGGCCTCGTGTGTTTTGCAGCTGTGTGTGTATGTGTGTGTTTGTGTGTATGTGTGTTCAAGGAGGACTGTGCTCCATAGGGTTTTCAATGACCACTCTTTTCAGATGTCGACTGACAGGCCTTTCTTCAGAGCCACCTCTAAGTAGCAGCTAAGCATGTTAATTATTTGTACCGCCCAAAACCAAAAAGCCAACTCACTCATGGCCATTGAGTCAATCCTGACCCATGGTGACCCTTTAGGACAGGAGAGAACTGCCCCTGTGAGTTAACAAGACTGTAATTCTTTGAATAAGGTAGAAATAAGAAAAATTAATGAATGGGAATTGTGATGCTAGCAAAGATTGTTGACAATATTATGGACTGCTAAATGGACAAACAAATTTTTTGTTTCAGAAGAAGTACAGCCAGAGTGCTTCAGAGAAGCAATGATGGCAAGACATTGTCTTATCTACTTTGAACATGTTATCCTTGGAGAAAGGTACCATTCTGGGTAAAGGAAAGGGGCAGTGAAAGCGAGGAAGGCACTCAAGGAGATGGATTGACACCGTGGCTGTAACAACGGGCTCAAGGGCAGGAACAATTGTGAAGATGGTGCAGGACCAGGCAGCGTTTCGTTCTGTTTTACACAGGGTTACTATAGGTTGGAACCAACTCAATGGCACCTAACAACAACAGCAATTCTTCATGGGAGTAGAAAGCCTCATGCCTTGTAGTTAGCAACCCATCACGGAAGCATGAAGCCACAGTGTACCACCCAAGGGGTCCTAAACTCTGTATAAAACAGCGTGTGTGATAACGTGTTCTTTTCCACTCTTCCTGAAAGGCCTCTGCCTCCAGAACCTAGCTACAGATCTCGTCCAAGAAGAGCAAAATCCAGGGCTGGGCATTTTTGCTTGTGTTTTCGCTTTTTGGCCAGAGCGGACTATTCCCTCTAACTAGATTTTCCACTGCCCCCAAATAAAGTGGGGAAAAGGATATAGAAGAAAAAGACAAGATAGAAGTAAAAGCATTTTCTCTCAAAGTAACCAGGGGCATGTAGAAACCATAGTAAATTAATGGATTTTGATCATTGTGATCACTTGATCATAGCACTGGTATAAGGACAATTAGTTCTGATGACAAGACCCTGTCTAGTACTCCCCTTCATGAGGCAGTCACTGAAGATATGAATGCCATAGCAAAGAATGGTGAAGGAATCAGATGGTGCACAACTCTCAGGAAAAACTTGTCTGGGTCTTTAAGGCTTGCCTCAAAACAAGGAACCATCTAATTGAGGAGGCAGCTAAGTCCTCACAGAAGTACACCAGCATGTGTGATCCAAGGATTGTAAACAATAAGATCCAAACCTGGAGAAGGAAATGGTACCAGTGCCTACATTCTAAATACCCAGTTTGCAGAGCTCTGTAGATGATAGTGGAAACCCAAAATCCATTTGCAGAGTCCTTCCATGGATCGGATCCCCAGTAAATCTCCGCTGTCCATAGACTAGGAATGCAAACAGCTCTAATAGCAGACCTAAAAGCATTACAAAGTGGTTCTTGCCAGTTGTACTTAGACACGACGATGATACCTTGCCATTAGATCTCTCATTGGACCCACTTTCAATTTATTCTAAATCTTTAATATGCTCTGCTTTTTCTGAGATTGGGGTCTTTCGCTGTTGTCACTTTTCTTTTTTGGTTCTCTGTCCTTGTTTTGTATATGTTTCTGTATAGGGATGCCAGGATCAGTGGATGTATGAAGATACTAACTTAAAAAAGAATTACAAGGAAGTATGGAATTAGAAGGTGGGGAGGATACAAGAAAGAAAGAAGGTGTTCCAAAATTGATTGTGGTGATAATTATACAATCTCTCTGAATATGACTGAACTATTGGATCATATCATTTGTTAGTTATAGATCAATAAAATGAATTGTTTTACATTTTAAAAGGAAGTAAAAGTATTATAAGTCAGAAAAATGGATTGCCCATCCTGGCTCTGCCACTCCTTAGTTTGGGAGGATGTTGGGGGTGGGGATACCCTTGATCCTCCATCTCTGTTATCTCATCTGAAAAATATGAGATTAGAATATGAGCTACTTGTAACTAAAACACTGGCACACAGAGTATGGCGTACAAAGTCATTGGAATTGATGACAAAGTCTAAAGACAGTCAACAATTTATGGAAACTAATCTATAATAAAATGACCAGAACAAAGCGGTGTTTCTAATAACTTATACTAGGAAAATTGTATACATCTGGAATAAAAGTGAACTTAGATGCATTCTTCATACAATGTGCAAATTAATCAAGAATCTAAACAAAATGCAAATCTATAAAAGGACTTCAGAGGGGAAAAAATAAGTGAGTTCTTCTATAATATGGATGGCGACAAAGACCTCCTAACTACGATTTTAAATCTATATGAAATAAGGAAAGATTAGTATATTTGAAAGTTTCCCATGGCAAAAAAAGTTATAGAAAGGCAAAAACATGTAGCATATTGCAGAATAGGTCACAAACAGAGGGTGAGGTGTCTCTAATTTTAAAAAAAGAAAAGTGATTAAGCATTCAGAATAAGAGAAACACAAGTTAAAACCACTTGTGATGTTACTGCTTTTCTCTCTTCTGACTGATAGACACTAAAAAGCTTGGTAATTACATCTTGTGGTGGAGGGAAAGGACTCTTCTATGTTGTTGGTAGGAATAGAATATGCTACCTGTTCTACGGAAGAGAAATTGGCAATCTTACAAAACTACTGATTATCCACCAACTGACTCAGCATTCTTACTCCTAGAAATGTATCCCAAAGTCACTTCTCGCAAAGCATAAAAATACACATGCAAGTGGTTATTTATTCTAGCGTTGTTTGTTGTTGCAAACTTTAGAAATTTTCTAAGTGTGAAAACAGAAACCTGGCTCAATAAACTGTGATGCAAACACACAGTGGAATATGACGTGGCTTGAAAAAATAGACTAAGGAATGTTCCTTTGAAGTAACATGGGGTGATTTCCAAGACACAATGTTAAGTTAAAAGAAAAAGATGCAAGAGGACATATCTAAAAGGCTACCGTTATGTAAAACTGAAATGCAAGCAAGAAAACACTCTCGCAATATGGATCATTTCACACAGGCTGGATTACACTTCAACATAAAGAGGAAAAATACCCTCACAACTGAGTTGATAAGTAACAACGGGATGAACACAGAAAAGAATGATGTTATCAAAGATTTCTTTTACTTGGATCCATAACCAATGCCCATGGAAGCAGCAATTCTAGAAATCAAGCAACATATTGCACTGGGAGGCCAAGATGCCGCTTTAAGTTTTAGGCTCATTCGACCCAAACCATGGCACATTCAATTATCTTGTAAGCGTATGAGAGCCAGACAATGAACAAGCAAGAGCACAGAATTGAAGCATTTGGATTGTGCTGCTGGCAAAGAACATTGAAAGTAACATGGCCGGCCAAAAAGATGAATAATCTCTCTTGGAAAAAGTTCTGCGCGCATGCTCTTCAGAAACAAGGATGGTGAGGTGCAATCTTGTACATTGGACATGCTATCAGGAAGAAACCGTCTCTGGAGAGAGTCACCATGCTTGGTAAAGTAGAGGCTCAGCCATAAAGAAGAAGAACCTCAACAAGACAGATCAACCCAGCGCTGCAACAATGTGGTCCAATGCTTCAGTGACAGTGGGGAGGATACCGACCCTTGATGATCCCTTATTCTTGAATGAATTTTCTTTACCAGACCTATCCTATCATGCCAGGCCCTTATTTGATCTTTCCATCACTAATTATATAATAAGCAGTTCAAAGATTCTTTGGGTGCTGGTCTATATACTGAAGCAAACAAAACAAGTATGGCTGGCCAAATAAAGCATTGCAATGGAATGCTTTTTGTCAGAGATTTCTCACTCAGCTCACTGCTGTTGACTCAGTTCTGACTCAGAGTGACCTATAGGAGTCTATGAGTCTGATGCTGGCTAGAGTCCTCTTCCAACTCACACAACTGCTGGTGGATGAAACAAGAAAGTGGGAAATCACAGGCTGGCATGGATCCAATGTCTACAGGAACATGGCAGGGCACCACAGCTCCAGGGTCAGCAGATGCCATGGGTTGGACCCCAGAGCCAGATGCGCCACTCAGGCAAGCAGGAATTGAAACTGGGCAAGAGAGAGACATTTTTGGTGTCTCATAAAATGGTCACACACCCCAAAGGAATCACCAGGTTGTGCCCTCACTGAGAAGTTAGACTGCACCCCTACTTCCAAGCAAATATCAAGTTGACATAAAATCTGACCATCATAGCTATTAAGGTTTACCAAGATCCCTCCAGCGTTACACTGTCTTCTGTGCCTCCTTGTCTGAGGTGTACTTTTCATAGACCACCAATGGAAAATCGTGCAAGCAGAAGCAGGATTGAGTCCCAGAGTGGTCTATGAGCATCCTTTCAAACTTACATGTCAAGACCACAAAATAGATCTTGTGTCCCAGGTAGCAAACCCATGATTTTTCTAATCTTGATCAAGCTGCAGGTTTTCATAAACAAACTGCATCAACACACCCCCTGTATTCTTCTTTTTCTTTGCCTATATACAAGAAAAAAAAATTACTAACACAGTAGGGCCCCAGTAGAGGTCATATGTGAGCTCACTGCTAGAAACCGTTTTTTTTAAAAACCAAAACAGACACGTTGTCTCTGTCCTGAGATCAACCAGCTATTGTAGAAATCCACCTAAGTGCTAAGGATTTAAGGAAATTTTTCTCATCTCCTGGGTCCTTTCTATTTTTCCTTATCCCTGCCTAACATCCCAAGACATATTTATTCTTGCCTTTGCCCATCTGCCTCACCTACCACATAGAATTCCTTACTATAAATCTCTTTCCCCATTCCGCTAGGTTGCCTACACCTCTAACCATGAATTTGCATCTGCCTATAACTTCTACTTAACTTGCACTTCTGAATGTCATTCCAAACACATTTCTCACAACCCGAGAAATGGTTTGGCCTTAAACCATGAGGCACTAACTTCTGATATATCCCTGAGAGTCTCAATAGTCACTTTGCCCCCAGTCCTGCTCTCTTTGGCCCCACCACTGTCTGTCAGTTTGTCATGCTAGCTTGTCCCATTATGGTGGCATGTGTGTTGCTGTGATGCTGGAAGCTACGTCACTGGTCTTTCAAATGCCAGGAGGGGCATCCGAAGTGAATAGGTTTCAGCAGAGCTTCCAGAGTAAGAGCAGACAGTGAAGAAGGAATTTGTTTCCCCAATTCGGAGGACGTAGCTGCTAAAAACCTTATGCGTAGCTTCTAAACATCGTCAGATACTGAAGGCCTAATGAACAGAATCAGATTATTAACAGAGATAGTGCCAATGTGTGGGCCCCTCCCATCAGACACACACAAAGTGTGTGTGTGTGAAGGATCTGCTTTCTCAGAGTGTAGTTGGCGATGGTGACATGAATGCAGTAAAACCTGAGAGGGGAGCCTTCCAAATCTTCATTTGCTAATGGGGCACCACTCAAGGTAAGAAGAAATAGTGACAAGACACTACTAATAATCTGAATTTAGAATGTGTGAAGTATGAATCCAGGAAATATGGAAGGCATCATAAGGAACATTTCGAAATCAATCTTGAAGTACAATGCTGCCTTGATAAGATTATATCTATCCGCCTTCAAGGAAATCCAATCACTACAACTACTATTCAAATTTATATACCAACCGCAAAAGCTAGTGATGAAGATATTGAAAAATTCTACCATCTTCAGTCTGAAATGTATCAAATTCAGTCAAGATGCATTGATAATTATTAGCCATTGGAATGCAAAAGCTTAAAATAAAAAAGAAGGAAAAGTGGTTGGGAAAATGTGGTCTTGATGACAGAAATGAAGCTGAAGATGGTGTGATAGAACTTTGCAAGGCTAATAATTTCTTCATAGCAAATTTTTTTCAACAACAAAGGAGATCATACACATGAACTTCTCCAGATGAGATACACAGAAATCAAACTAACTCCATCTGTGGAAAGAGACAATGGAGAAGCTCAATATCAGCAGGTAAAACCAAGCCAGAGGCTGACTGTGGAACTGGCCATCAATTGCTCATTTATAAGTTTGGACTGAAGCTGATGAAAATTAAAACAAATCCATGAAAGTCAAAATATGACTTTGAGTCTATCCCACCTGAATATCAAGAACAGATATCAGTCAATATTTTGCCCGTAGAATCTTTCAATGTTGCAACTCAAAGCTTGATTTTTTTTTCTTTAGTTCTTTCTATTTAAGATAAGCTGCGTGAGGGCTTCCTTTGTGGCTTTCTAACTAGAAATAATTCCCACCATCAAGTAGAAAAGGAGAAAATAAAGATCGCATCTAATCATTGCCAATAAGAGCTACAATTAAAGGGATTTAAAGGGGGAATTGCCTGGGCATTACATTTCTTGGCACATAATTATATCAGATTGTAAATAGTTTGTTTTATTTTGTTTCGATGATTTGAGGGTGTTTTCCCAACCACTGGTATAGGGAAATACACTTGTAGGAGTTAGGTTTGCACTGCTGATGCATTATAAAGTGTAGCTTTCACGAGATAAAATGTTCATCCTTTTAGGGAATTGGCATTACATAACCATCAAATATTTCACCCTTGAAGATATTTTAAAGAAAGCTTTCAAATGTATCTTCATCCTTACACATGCTTGTCTTCATTCCAGTCTTAGCATCAAAGGTGAAATTCCTGAATGTAGAACACTTAAAGCTTTACGTTGAGTTTTAGGGATATTTCTACACAACATCTCTAAATCATTTCTACCTCGGGGTTCACCGATGGTCATTTACAGTGTGAATAAGAAAATATGCAGTGTTTTTACAAATGGTGCAATATTCCAGTGGAAGACAGAGTGCCCAGGGCCCCTCATTCTGCCTGCCTCTGGTTTGTGTCAAGCTGACAGTCTGTAGGCCAGTTCACTCATCCTTAATACATTGTTTAAAAATACAGTAAAAGCAATACTCATAGAGTGGTGCAAATAGAATACCTTTAAATTACAACGTTTTTATTTAAATACTTCCATCTTCTACAGAACTAATGGAGGTTTCAATGTTCCAACAACTTATTTAAACAGACCAAAAGAGTTTCTCTAAGATAGATGCTACAAAAAAAACCACACAAAATATGATAAGAGGTAGTATTGCCTTTACCTTACTTTTTTTTTTAACCTCCTTTGAAGCATCATTGCTCTGAAATTTTTGTGAAGCATGGAGAATGTTAGTGGACATATAGATCATTCTAACAAATAAAGATCTGCTCTCTAAAATGCTCCTATTTTATGGCCCTCTCTCTACCACCATGAAAGAAGTCAAGGTGGGAAGTAGAATAGATATTGGTGTCAGGAACAGGAGCCTGTGTGCATCAGTGGGGCATCAAGACAAAGAATTACATCTCCCCACACGGAGTGGAACTACTAAGAATGTTCATTTATGTCAGACCTAAGTGAGTTAGCGAAGCACAATAAAAAAATAATATATATTATTAACCACAAATCTCATTGATGAAAGGACTCTGTATTTTTTATCTCCCTCCAGTCTGACTGTACTCGTATTGAAGCACGACTTTGGGTCTAGGGAGCATACAGAAAGAAAACCAAAAACTCTTTATTTTTATCCCTAAATTAATGGAAGACAGCTCAAAAAATTAGATAATTATTACAACTTTCCTATTAAGTTTTAATCTAAAATACCACCACCTTGAATCAAGAAAGAATAAAATATTTCCCTAAAATGAGAGTTTATAAAACCAATGTTTGTAGCTCTCTTACAAAAATTGTCATAGCATGGATCATTATGCATAAAAGGGGAAAACTTCATGTGGAGAGAAATAAGAAAATTCAAAACAAATGCCAAACTCATTATTTCGTTTACTGTAACCATTTGTATTAGGTATATTGCCCCTTCTCTTAGAGGATTGTAATAAAAACTGACCTTGTTTGAAAACTAGCATTTCTTGTAAGAGGAATGCATGGCCTATCTCCAAAAAATGTTTCCATAGATGAGGAGCTTCCCTAGGAAAAGATAGAAGCAGAGAGCATAAGGCAACAGTGAGTCATGAACCGAAACTTCAGCTGAAAACTTCTGAGACCCAAAGAATTACTAGTGAATAATTTTTAAATCTATTGATATGAGAGAATTCTAAGTATTTTGCAAATGCAGATGTGTGTAGAATAATAAGCTTAGCAAGTTCTTGGCCTGTATTGACTTTTACGAAGAAAACTCAACCCCGATGTTGGTTCAACAGCAAAATGTATTGAGATGTGGTTGTTGTGAAGCAGAGTCCCCTTCCTCTGCTTTTTTTTTTTTTTTTGTAATTGTGGGCAATCACCAGACACAGCATTTTCCTGAAGCATAAGCCAAAGCTCCGATGCCTGCCCAGATTCTATCCTTTTCAATTTGCTTTGACATCCTCTGTTCCTTTCGTAGGAAATGAACATTCGCCTCTTGTGCATCTAGCCTCCTCAGTGCTGTCCCATCCAAAGCACCGTTGTCAGAAACCAGCCAGGTCTTACCTGACCCAGACAGGTAATTAAAATGCAACGCCACAGGTGTTTGGCAGATGAACTAAGAGAGAGGCCTCTGCAATTTTCATTTCCATTCAACAACCTGGTGCTTACATTATTTTATCCTTTCCTCTAACTGAATTTAAATGCATGTCAAAATAGTTAATAAAGTGAGACCAAATCGTAATTTCAGCCATTTGTTGAACTCTGCCCAGTTGAGTTCCCTTTTCACCATTTTGCCAACCATTCCCCATGCTGGCAAGGACCTCCTCACAGTTTTGCATGGTGAGCTGTGGCACCATTCATGGAGGGATGACAGAGCTTGGCCAATTGCCGGCTCCATGACCACAAACACTGTGTAAGAAATGACTTCGTTCCTTGCACACAACTTACTTCTGATATACTTTCCTTTTGAGCTTCCTGGAAATTCTGGAAGCAAATGGACTGTTTCTCCTGCCGTGGGAATTTTCACAGCCACGGGGTAATGGTTTCAAAGAATGGGCGAATAATGAAATAACAGCGCCAGTGCCCTTTCAAGGAGAACAACTACCAGCATATTTCAGCTGGGTGGTCCAATTATTATAAGTGAGTATTTTTATTTGTTTGTTGATATTGTGATGTAGTCCAAAAAGGAGTTTAGCAAACCTCAAAGGAAGCATGAAATATAGCAAGATAAAATAACTTTACAGAATATAAGGTTAAAAAAATCTAAGCGAGAATAACTTTAGAGGGGGGGAAGTAAAAAAGAGACAAGAATTCAGTAAATAAAATGTATATTATGAAGGGCTTTTTTTGTCTTGCTGTGTATGTATGCCACAGATTACTATAGTTAAAACGTTGAGAGCCAGAATTTGATGGGACTGCACTGCTTTTCCACTTCTTGTAAGTTCTTCTCCTTTGGCAGGACACTACAGCTTACCACTTTTCCATTGCTCCTTATTAGTGGAAAATACTTCACTTTCCTTCTCGAACAGGTTCTACATCAGGTTTCCTTCTCAACCGTATGCAGCTACTGCCTTCCACAGGCTTTGCTGGATTGAAAAAGAAAGAGGAGGAAAGTCGCTGTCAAATCAATTCTGACTTCTAGCCAGCCGCTAGGACAAAGTAGAACTGCCCCAATAAGCTTTCTAAGGGGAAACCGATCACAATGACCTACATGGAACCCCTTCCTAGGGGTATGGACGACACAAACAGCAGGTGAAGGGAGACAGCGGTCAGTGTAAGACATGGGGAGGGGGAGTGTATAAATTATCAAGGATTCATAAAGGAGGGAGGGTTGGGAAGAGGAGCTGATATCAGGGGGCTCAAGTAGAAAGAAAACGTTTTTTAAATGATTGCAACATATGTACAAATGTCCTTGATCCAATGGATGGGTGGATGGATTGTGATAAGAGCTGTAAGAGGCCCTGATAAAATGATTTTAAAAATAAATATTTTCTTTAAATCACGTAGCCAGGTATTAGTATAGACTAGGGTAGAACTTACTTTCCATGCGTCTCTCCTCCTTTTGTTTGAATAAAGATTGAGTATGCTCATTAAAAAAAAAAAAAAAAGCTTTCTAAGACTGTAATCTTTCCCAAAGCAGGTTGCTCCATCTTCCTCCTGTGGATGTTAGCCACCCACTGATTAGTTGGCAGTGGGGCCTTAACCACTGCCACCACTAGAGCTCCTTTTAGTGTACCATCAATCACTGATCAACTATAAACTAGTCAATACACAAAACAAAAATACTTCTCGAATGAGTAATAGAATTCAAGGGTTATGAGAGCTGGTTTTGAAATGAAGACTGTAGAATTCTTTGCAGAACAATGTTGTTATCCAGTGCCCTCAAGTCAGTTCTGACCCATAGTGACCTTGTGCACCACAGAACAGAACACTGCCCCGTCCTGAGCCATCTTCACAATTGTTCGTCGGCTGGAGCCCATTGTGGCTGACACTGTGCTGATCCACCTTGTTGAGGGCCTTCCTCTTTTCCACTGCCCCTCCACTTTACCAAGCATAATGTCCTTCCCCAGGAACTGGTCTCTCCTGACAATATGTCCAAAGTATTTAAGACTGTGCATCTCCATACTTGCCTCTAAGGATCAGTGTAGTCGTACTTCTTCCAAAACAGATTTGTCTGTCCTTTTGGCAGTTCATAGCGCTTACAATATTTATTGCCAGCACCACAATTAAAACACATTGATTCTTCTTCGGTAGAACAGTGTGGTAAAATGGATTTAATTACTTATGGCTCTTCTATCCATTTCTCGATAACTCATACCAAATAATCATGGGACCAAACAAATCATGTGTAAAGGACTCCAACTCGGGGATTTGTCAGTTTTGACATTCCCCTGCACATAAGAAACCATCTCAGAAGCAGGTACACAGATTCCCATCGCCACCAAGAGAGAAGAGACACCTGCACCAAGTAGGGGGGCAACAAACGATCCACATCAAGACAGAGTAAAGGAGCTACCATGTTGATGACATGGGACAGTGAGGCAGGGCAGCAAATAGACGTCCAGGCCCATTGAGGCAGAGGCCAAGAGCCCAAAATGACTTAGACTGAGGACTAAAGGGAGATTTGGCTGCTGGCTGCAAAGACCATGGACAAAGGATTGTGTCCTCAATGTTTATTGTTGTTGTTTTTATCTTGCCGTGTGGTGGCTTTCTAACTTCACTAATAAACCCCCATAATCACGAGTATTATCTATGAGTTCTATGCGGCCATTGCAACAGATATCGAACCCAGCAGAGAGGTAGAGTGCATGGGAAAGCCAGTTGGTGTAAGAAGAGGGTACAGAAAGAATGAAGGGTGGAGGTCTGACCTCTGTCTTGTGGCAATCTGCCTAGGGCCGCTGTAGAGTTGGATTCTCCTTCTCCCTACGGAATTTGGAAGAAGTCGGAAGCAGCCCCATGCCATTTCTTCAGACAACCATTGCTGTCACTCACAAATGATACTCATTTTCTACTAGATATAAATATGCACATGTGAGGGCTAATGTGGTATGTTACAGTGTTAGTCTTCAAATGCCTAAACACTAAATTTATCCTGGGTGAAAGACTTTCCTTTGCTTCATATCTATCTGTTAGGACTACAGTCTGAAAATCCCTTACCCATAGAAGCATTCACAACTTGAATGCTGAAACTGACATCCTAATATTTCATTGCCAATGACAGTAAGCAGTGGTTCCATCTAATAACGATTGTAATCTAGACCTACTTCTCTAACCATGGACTGCAGAGCCGTTTCTTGCATACGTATGGAAGAAAATCTGCCAGTGGATTAAGCAGCGGGAGAGAAATTACTTCCTGTGCCACAAGAGCAAGCAATACTCCTTTGTGGTTCTGGATGATTTATGACTTTGCTCGAATAAGTTGGCACCTAGGAAACTGACTCACTATTCATTACATGATTCTATTTAAGAATATTACGCAAAGAGATTTTTCCAAGTCATTCATGTCTGGCTCTCATTTTTCCCATCGTGGCAAAGAGTTCGACACTGCACTGGCTCTTTCCTTGTTTCTACTTCCTCTATTATCAAACGGAATGTGTAAAAATTGAGACAATAAGAATTCAACTAATTTTAAATTTCTCTTGAAGTGTATATATGCTGGTTGTTTGCCCTCCCATTATAACAACATGGTTATTTTGACAATGGCCAAAACACTGGCAACAGTTTAGACCAATGTTTAAAATTTTATCTTAAGGCATAAGTGGCTTGTCTTGGTCTTTGGGCACCAGTATGGTGAGATTCCAATGAGCATCAGGATAATGACTAGTGTCCTTGGAAACATAGTATTTCAAACCACAGTGTATAAATGATATTTCTAATAAGATTTGTTCCAAAAGATAGAATGTGTCATTAGAAATTCAGAAATGTCCAGAATGATCTCATTATAAGTGAGGTGTTCTGATCATAACGAAGTTAAGCAGTGATAGAGCTTACCTCCATTTCTAGAGTCTTCTCTGGTGTATCTGAGACCAGGATAACAACCTACTAATGTACTTCTTCACTCTTATCCAGATTTACTCACTTATCTCACTAGCTATGGAAGAAGAAATAACCATGTCCCTAGTCAAAGTTAATCAAAACATCAATAATAAAAACAGTAGCTTCAATTTATAAAATTGTGTCTGCTCTATATTTGATTTTTCTACTATATTGTCTCATTTAGTGGTTCTCAAAATTGGTTTATAAAAGTACTGCTTTATCATCTTAAAATGAGCAATAGTTTAAATTAGCTAGTGAGAAAGGTTGGTATTGAGCGTGATATTCTGTTAAGAAATATCTACATGGGATCAAATTGACAACACTAAAAATTACATAGATAAGACTTTGGGACCCAGTGAGTTTATGTTAATGAGAAAGAATCATTCCTCAAAGGAGGATAAGAACAGTTACAATATCATCAATCATTGTACATGTGGAAATATTGAATTGGTATATATTCTGCCATATGTATTCTCAGCAACACAAAATAAACAACATTTGAAGAAAAATGTGATACATTAATCTCATTTTGCACAATAGAAAACCAAAAGTCACAGACAAGAAATAGAATAATTAGTTTGTTCAAATTCACCCAACTAGCAAATAGTTTGGGTTTACAAACTGAAGTGTTGTGTTACTGAAATTTTCTTTCAATCTCCTTGGATAAAGACACCATATAAACTATAAATTATTTGAAACTCCTAAAAATATTTCCTCATACATTACAAAGTTAGGGAATATAGTTAATGAGGCATGGAAGGCACACGCAATGGACATGGTCTGCCTCCAGCTCAGACAAGCTGAATAGTCTAGCACCATGTTTGTGAGTCTGTTGCAAATTCTGATTTAGTAACACACACACCCCAGGACCGGTAGGGTGATAGTCATAAATGTCAGCAGACAGACCTGGACTTCTGTATGCTTTTCCATTGTTTTGTTAGTTATTTTTCTTTTTTCTTTTTTTTCTCTTTTTATTCAAACTTTCTTTTCTTTTTTTGTCTCTATTTTTTTTGCATACATATATGAGACAGGAATGGGAAGCAATCTCTAGCAGAAAGCAGCAAGACCAATAATGGTTCTGGAGGGACTTTGGGGCAGGAGCTGGTGAAAGTAAGGAGCAGTAAGCAAACAACATCATAGACAGGGGAACAACTAGGGAATTAAAAGCAACAATAAGAAAGATGTAGAGATCCCAGTGTTTGGGGAGCAACAGCAATCTAGCTAAGAGGAATTACTAAGAGGCAAAAGAAGGGTGAACATGATGGTAGAGCAGGAGGAAGATGAAATGAAACAGAGGAAAGCTCTAGGAAGTAAAGCTATGGATAGAGGTATAAACATAGGTATGTACATATATCATATGTAAATACATTAATTCATAAGAATAGAGGTATTGACCTATGTACATATATTTATATGGCAATACACTGAGGAAGTGGATGGACTGGGGCCTCTGCTCAAGCCCTCCCTCATCACAAGAACACTTTGCTCTAACAACCTGGCATTCTGTGATGCTCACCCTCCTGACACGAGTGCTGAAGACAAAATGGTTGCACAAGCAAATGTGGTGAAAAAAGCTGATGATGCCCGGCTATAGCATCTGGAACTTTAAATGCTTGAAGTTAAACAAGTGGCCATCTAACAGAGAAGCAACAAGCCCACATGGAAGAAGCAGGAAGGTAGGGGGAAAGAGGAGGTGGAGGAAGGGAGGGAAAAGGAAACCAATCACAATGATCGACACATAAACCCACCCTCTCCCAGGAGAATGAACAACAGGAACATGGGTTAAGAGAGTGTAAGACATGAAAATAATGTATAATTTATCAACAGGTCACAAGTATGGGAGAGGTGGGGAGGAAGGGGAAATAAAAGTAACTGATACCAAGGACTCAAATAGAAACTAAATATTTAGAAAATGATGATGGCAACATATGTACAAATATGCTTGATACAATTGATGTATGGAATAAGAGTTGTAAGAGCATCCAATAAAATGATTTTTTTAATATTGTGATTTGGTAAATCGAAAGATGGTCAACTACATTTCAGTAACCTTTGCTCTTCCAAGTAAGGTGGGGTATTTGGGGCATAGTCTTCAGTCATTTGTTCGCTCACACGTCCTCCAGATATCCAAACGAGCTTAAGATTGATGAAAACACTATTTATTCCAAGGAATCTAGCAAAACTCTATCCAACCAAGGGCTTAGTAAAATGCCTACAAATAATCCACATTCCCTGACATTTCGTCCTATGGGTTCATTGGGAGTTAGTTTGGGAGGTCAGAGCTTACCCACAAGGGAAAACAAAACAAGCACAAATGTAGCTGAATCTTTCTCCCAACACAGTGCTGGAAACCTCATGTAAATACACAAATACGCTGAGCTGTATTGTGAAAGGACACATTTGTTTTACTAACACAAGTTGGTATGGTGCAAGATTTTTCTTGGCAAATAAACAGAACACAATGGGAAATTTTGTAAACAATCAGATTTTCTGACAATTTTTTAAAAAACTGAATGAGTTGCCTTTCCACTATGTTAACAAAAATAATAAAGAAGAAGTCTTTTCCTATTCCTCAAACCCCCAAGAGATGCAGCTCACATACAATCATTTAAAAGCCAAAGAAGATGAAGAAATATGGCTCAATGATGAGGAGGGTTTGTTTGGTCACTAATGAATCACGCGGCCAAATGTTCGACTTGAGGAAATATGTCAGCCAACCCTTCCTAGCCAGAATGAGAAATCCTCCATGATGGTCTCATGCTAGAGTTCACAAGGTGAAGAAATCACTCCTCTTCCCAGAATTCTCTTGAATGTAGTCGTCGTCACAGTGACGAAGGTTCAAGTGCAGTAATTGCTTTAACTACCAAATGTTACTACAGAGACCAAATGTTTTTGCTCAAACATAGGTTTCACAGGAAAACTGTTGGCTAAAGGTCAAAAATACCAAAGATAAAAGCTCCCCAAAGAGAATGTGCTCTGTTGACTTGAGAAATTTGAGTCTAGTATGGTCACACCTCTTCCCTGGGAAGATCCAGAACAAACTGCTTAAGCCTGTCTTTAGCAACCTGTTCATCTCTTTTTGTACTTGGTTTGTCAGAATGGTTGAACGCACACACATCACTACCATCACCATCATTTTGTTTGTAGCTCCAACCATAAGACTATCTGACTCATTTCACTCTTCAAAATACTCAGAAGCACATTTACATGATGTAAGAAAGATGCAAAGGTCTATGAACTGAATCTCTTCCTTTTTTCATTATTATTTTTTAATCATTTTGGTGGGAGCTCCTATAGATATTATAACAATTCATAATTCAATTAGATCAAGCGTAATTGTACACTTGCTGCCACCATCATTTTCAAAAAAATTTCTTTCTTATTGAATCTTTGATATCAACTCCCCTTTATTCCCTCCCTCATCATATCCCAAGGAACTATTATTATTATTTGCTGTATTTTACACCAGTGTATCCATTCACCTACAATTCTGTTAATTATTCCCCTCAAGTGGGATTATACAGTCATCATTGCTATTGGTTCTTCCTTCCTCACACTTCCCCCTCCCTCCCCATACCCTCATGGAACCATTACTTCCATTACTATTTCTGCAGGGTTGCAGGGTTTATCTATCTTGGTTTTCACGCATCAAACTATCTCAATTATACAAATGAACATATGCAGGTCTAACAAGATTAATGAGGTAAAACTAAGGCCATAATTGTAAGGTCGGGGAATATTATAAGAACTAGAAGATACTTATGTGTTTCATCGGTGCTATACTGCACCATGGATATATTATCCCTTCCATGTGGCCATTCTGTTAGAGACTGTTCAATTATCTTAAAGGTGGGTTTTTGGTCTCCACTTCTTCTACACTCCTTCACATCAATTTGATTGCTTGTTTTTGAACTTTTGATACCTATTCCTGTCAACACCTCATGATGACACAGGATGGATTGCTTCATCCATGTGGGTTCTGTCGCTTTCCTTCTAGATGGCCACTTGTTTTACTTCAAGCCTTTAAGATCTCAGACGCTATATCTTTTGATAGCCGGGCGCCATCAGCTTTCTTCACCACATTTGCTTATGCTCCCATTTTGTCTTCAGTGATTATGTCAGGAAGGTATCATACATTCCCACATTATTAGAACAAACCGTTCTTGTACTGAGGTAAGATTAAAGTAGAAGTCCAAATTCCATCTGCTTCCTTATTGTGTGTGTGTATAGTTTTTATATATATAGTTTATATATATAGTTTTATATATATAGTTATATATATTTTTTTTATATATATACACCTTTTTCTTTTTTCTTTCCTCCAGTTCCACTATCATGTTTACCCATTGTTCACTTCTCAGTAATTCCTCTTGGATGCATTTGAATTGATCAGACATGACCAGGAATGCTACGCCCTCCTTGTCATCAATTTTAGATCCCTTGCTATTCCCCTGTCCCTGTTGTTATTGGTTCAACACTCCCCTCCCCCCACCTCCTCCTCTCCCATGCCCCACCTTGAAACTGTCTGTCTGTTGTTGTCTCCTTGGGATTGCTTACCCTGCCTATCTTATATAGATAGACACCAAAAGAAAAAGAGAGAGAGAGTTACAAATAGCTCCAAGTCTGCTGTCCTGATTCAGAATAGATGAGTATCGCTCTGTTAAATAGTGAGCAGGCCCTGTATAATCCATCAGTCCAATCCCCTTTCTTTCAGGGATCCATATCCCAGAACCTGCTTACCTAGCAGCCCTTGTACCCTTTTAGTCCTCAGCATTCGTGGGAGCGCCTTCTACAGGACCCCTTGGCTCTTCTGCAGTCAAGGATGGAGTGGTCTAGTGAGCCACCCCCACCCCATTGCACCTTTAGACTTTCAGTGTGGCTCCCTTGTAAATATCCCCCACCAGTTCAAATGAGGTGTCAAGCACGGTCCCCCCAGTCAGAAGTCTACAATCGGGATTCCTCAGGGACTTTGTGGCTTTGCTCCCATTGCTGATCTGTTATACTCCTCTCTAGGTTTGGCCCATGTGGGTGTGTCAGACAGGCCACACTCCCTGAGCTGTATCTTTAGTGCTGTCCTCTGTAGCACTGTTTTCTAGGATGGAAAGGCATGTCTCAAGCTGTAGTCCTCTCTATGAAAAAGCTGCTCCAAGCAGGAGCTGTGTCCTCAAGGCTTGGTAGACCAGAATGAGGTCTAACTCATTTCCTCCTGTATTCAGCATCATTGCGTGTGTTTTGTGAAATGGAGGCGAACTTTATGGATTGGTATCAGACATGTGGGCTAATGTTGGACTTGTGGGCTTGGGCAGCACTGGGTTGGGGTGTTTTCTAGATGAGCACTTACCCTTCGTATAAAACTCTCTTATACATGGGTTTCTGTGGATTTGTTTCTCTAACGTACCCACACTAACACATAAGGTTTCAGGGTTCTGTAGATTTTAGCAATAAGACCTTTGTCTGGTATCTTTTTCCAGTCTGTGAGCTCTCTCATTACTCTCTTGATGAAGTCTTTCAATATACACAATTGTTTTATCTTTTGTATGTTCCACACATCTATTTTATCTTCCACTGGTGTGTATCATTCATTATCACTGATAGCCTATGTATTCCCCTGCTAAGGTTCTTAGTTTTGTCCCAATTTTTTCATTGATGATCCTAATAGTTTGGGGTTTTACTTCAAGGTCTGTGATCCACCTTGAATTTGTCCGTGTGTATGGGGTAAGGTAAGGATCTTGCTTCATCTGCAGATTGATATCCAGTTTTTCCAGCACCATTTGCTTAAAAGGGAATCTGTTTCCCATTTGATTTTGCGGTGGTAGGAGGCGCTTTATCAAAGATCAGTTGTCTGTATTCTGCTGTTTTTATTTCTGGATTTTCAGTTTTTAATCTATGGGTATGAGTATTTAGCATTACACCAGTGCCATGCTGTTTAACAACGGTGGTTGTATAATAAGTTTTAAAGCCAGGAAATGTGAGCCCACCCACTTGAGTCTTCTTGAGAAGTTCTTTGCCAATTCTGGGCTTCTTCTCTTTCCATGTGAAGTTGGTAATCAGTTTTTCCATTTCCTTGAAAACTGATGCTGGTATTTGCATCAGGATTGCATTGAACCTATATAGTGCCTTAGATAGGTTTTACATCTTTACAATATTAAGTCTACCAATCCACAGACATGGAATATTCTTCCTCTTGTGAAGGTCCCTCTTGGTTTCTTGTAATAATGGTCTGTAATTTTCCTCATAGAGATCTATTGTTTTTAGGTTAGGTATATCCCTAGATATTTCAGTTTATGCTTAGCTATTGTGAAAGGTACTACCTTCTTGATCTCTTTTTCTGTAATCCCATCAATGGCATATAGTAATTCAATTTGTTTCTTCTTGTTGCTCTTGTATCTTGCCACGCTACCCTATACCTTTATAGCTTCCAGCACTTCTGTTGTGGCATCTTTGGGCTTCTCAATATATAAAAATCAAATAATCTACAAATAATGTTAATTTTGCTTCTTCTTTCCCCAGATCTTTAGTTTTGATACCCTTCTGTTGCCCTATATAATTAGCTAGGACCTCCAGGACAATGTTGGATAAAAGTGGGGATGAGGGATAGCCTTGTCTGGTTTCCTTTTTCAGTGAGAATGTTTTCATCTTTTTTTGATGGATTGCAACACTGGCTGTTGGGTTTTCATATATAGCTTTACTTATATTGAGGTAATTTCCTTCCAGTCCTATTGTCTTGGGTGTCTTAGTTAGGAATGGATGTTGAATGTTGTCAAATGCTTTTTCTGCATCTATTGATATTATCATGTGATTCTTGTCCTTTTTCTTTTCAATGTGGTGGAAAATGTCAATGGAATTTTGGATGTTAGACCATCCCTGCATGCTTGGTATGAATGCCATTTGGTCATGATGACTTATTCCTTTTATATACATTTGTATTCTATTAGCCAAGATTTTGTTACGGATTTTACATATTGGCCTGTCTAATAAACATCGACCTGTCTATTTTTCTGTATGTCTAGACCTCACTCACTGCCATTGAGTTGATTCTGACTCATAGTGACCCTATAGAAAAGGGTTGAACTTGGCCTGTGGCTTTCCAAGACATAACTTTTTAGGGAAGGAGAATACCTCATCTTTTTCCCCAGGAATGGCTGGTGGTTTTAAAGTGCTGACCTTATAATTAGCAGCTGAATAGGTAACCCATTAAAAGTGCATAAACACTGCCACCCAGGTGCCATAATTCCAAAGATAGACACTCCGAAATCTTCTTTTGACAAATGTTCATAATTTTCCTATGAATTTATGAGTGCTTCAAAAAAAATTTTAAAAGAAAGAGGAATCACTGCCATCAGGTCAAGTCTGACTCATAGTGACCCTTGGACAGAGTACTTCTGCCCCTGTGGCTGTCTAAAGCTGTAAGTCCTCATGAGGGCAGAGCACCTTGTTTTTCTCCTGTGGAGGAAGTGGTAGATTAGAACTGCTTACCTTGTGGTTAGCAGCCCAATTCATAACCGACTGCTCTATCGAGGATCCTAATGAGTCTCTGGGTGGTGCATATCATTCCATTATTCAGGTAGGTTAGCTATTTAAGTCTGCCCAAAGAAGTCTCAGAAGGACAGACCATCTACTTCTTCTGAGTATCCAATTTCCAACTCTATGGAACACAATTCCACTGAAATACATGAGAGAACCATGTGTCAGACACAATTCAATGGCAATAAGTTTTGTTGTTGTTAACTAATATGGAACAAGCATTCTGTGAGATGGAAGTACATGAGGAGTTGTATTAAGCAGAATATAAGTTGTATTGCCATCAAGTCAATTCCAACTCACAACAATCCTCTAGAACAGTAGAACATCCAACACAGAGCTGCCCAGGCTGTCATCTTGTAGGGATAGTTGGCCAAATCTTTTCTTTTTTCTTTCTTTTTTTTCTGACCACTGAACAGCTCATAAGTTCAAACTGAAGACATTGCAGTTCACAAAGAAAGTCTTTCACCATTGCACCACCCAAGTTCCTCAAAATATAAACAGACAAGGTGGACTCTAAATATATATCTTTTCCAAACCATTTTATTAAGAGCTAATCCAGACATCATACCATTCCATAGCTTCATTTGACTTGACATAATAACCGGGGCTTTCCTTGATGGGCAGCAAATGTAACTGATTGCCTGTACCTCAAGATCTGTGAAACCCTATAACTTATACTGCTCATCCTCAGAGAAACCTCCTACGGGATAGCAGGATTTGGTTCTACCAATGCTAGAGAGCTGAGATTCATTGGAAAGCAATCAGCCCATGAACCCTTTCACCATAACTAAGGCAAGTAGTGGAAGCCTGCTTTCCTGGTTTGGTTTTTGCTCCCTCCACCCTTACTCTGATCCTCATCCCTACTCCTTCAACCACCACGGTGTCGAGTCTCAAAACCAGAGATTTGAAAACCCAGGATTTGAAACTGAGCGGTCATCTTCCATGTGTCTGGCCACAACTATTCTACTCTATCACATCATGTGGTGGAAGGAAGAAACTAAGAATTCTTATCCTAACTTTTTCTAATTAAAGAAGATATGCAAAGATTGTCTATTAAATAATAATTGCTTTCCTTCAACATGAGGAGGAAACTTTGAATTTAAAGTGGGAAAAAGTGAAATAGTAATTCCTAATATTCCGGAGTTGTATGACCCCCACAATGATTTGCTAATAATAATATCACCTGCACAGCTAATTTTAAAACTTTCTGTTGTATTTCTATTTGCATTTGCATTGCTAATTTTTAAGCTTTCTGTTCTTATTTCATAGAAACACCCATTTACAAGTCTTGAAACCTGTGGCTTATTCCTATAGGCTTTTATTTGTGCTAAAGTGTCCACACAAAATTAGACTAGGTTTGTGTTATATACACATTTCATTATCTACTATTAAAATATAAGAGCTCAAATTACTTATGGCATTTTACATTATTTTATAGTTATTTTTTAGAATGTTCTGTACTATGGAGAATTTGTTTGCGGCAATGTGATATGAGGCAGGAGATGAAATAGAGATTGTGTGCTTCGAGCGAGGAAAATGTTGAGAGCAAACTGTTTATAAATTATATAAACTATCAATGATGAGTTGGAGAATATCAACACACTAGCTTGCATTTTATAGTTCCTCTTGTTCTACAATCTGAGGTCTCAGACAAGATCTGCTTTTATTCCAAAAGAGAAGGTTTGGACATAGATTTATTGCTGGAGAGTCTAAGATTTTTGTAGCCAGTCTGTGATAAAGAGTTCAATTTTCTACTAGTTTAAAAATTCAATAAGAAGATATTTCCTGCCTTAACAGAGCATACTTTTAAAGTGAGTGGGAAGAACTAACGATATGAGGAAAAGGATAATATTCCCAGAGATTCACAAAAGTAGAATAAAGTGGAAAGGCAACATATTCTTGAAGAGGACTCCATATCATATAGATGTTATTTTTCCTTACATAAATTTATGAACTTCATAAAATATTTTAAAATTTTTGGACTTCCAGGATGATAGCAACTGAGTAACACATACCAGAGGAACTCCACAGAAATCAATGCAAGAAAGTTACTAAGAGGGAAATTCCACACTGCCAGGTCACAGGAGAAGCATCATAAAGATAAGTAGGCAACAAAAAAAGCAAAAAAAAAAAAAAAAAGATAAGTAGGCAGAGATCCACTAGGTTTGGAGGAGCTGGGGGCTTTTGGCTTACCACAGTGGAGGCTGGCTAGAGTTTGACCTTAGCCCTGCCATTGCTCGGCCTGAAGTGGGCTCATTTGGAACTGGCACAGGAGCTTTATCTCCACACAGCCGCAGTTGGCCACCACCTCGGAGCAGGGGTTAAACACCTCCAGCCCTAGTTCAGGGATCAGGGTTCAGCTATATGGCTACTTTTGTTTCCCTCTCTTCTCTCTATCCCCCCCCACAGTGTCAGTGGGCTTCATTTTATTTTTGTTTTTTTTTCTTTTTCATTTTTCCTTTTTCTCTTCCCTTTTCTCTCACACACTACTTCCAGCCTCCAGACCACTCCCCTTCGCTAGGATATTTACGCATGCTCTCCACCTAGCTTTCCACCCTCTCCACCCTCTACAGCTCTCCACCCTCTGCAGCATAACCTGAGGCTTGGGAAAGCCTGCCCACCCTCCACAAGGGGATATTCCACCCAACTTCTTCTGGGGGAAATCCCACCCACCTTCGTTGGGGAAATCCTACCTGAGTGATAGGGGAACTCCTACCCATCCTCTGTGGTCCCATGTGATTAAGGGAATTTCCTCCCACCTGCTGTAGTGCCTCACACAGCCTAAGGCAGCTCTATCAACACTCACCAACATTCCACGCTGCTGCAGGAACCTCTGCCCAACCTCCACAGTGATCTACCTGACCAGGGAAATTCTGCCCACCATTCAAGGTGCTCTACACAAAAGCAGGAAAACCACCAGCATTCTGTGGCACTCCCATTGCAACGGGAACCCCCTCACGCCCTCTGTGGTGCCCCAAACTGACATGGGCCACACCATCATGGCTTCTTGTGAGATCACCCAGTACAGAACCATCCTCATGGGTCCACAACAATCCAACCAGCATGCCCTGAGAGGACCATTGAAGTTTCCATCCAAATGACAGAATACTGGTTGATCATGGAAAAAGTGAAACCACAAGAGGATAAAATAGTAGGCCAATTCCATTAGCTGCAGGAAGTTCAAAGAAGCATTCCTACAAGTCTCCCAGAGAGATCCAGTGCTCTTCGACTCCCTGGAAAATGCCACCTGGTGCCTCTAAAATAACACAATGCAAACAGCAATCAAACACAATGACCTCAATGAAAAAAAACAGGAGAAACAAAAGACAATGGAAGAAGATGTCCTGAACCTAACAATGTGAACAGAAGAAGCAGACATTGAGCTGTCACAGAAAGAAATTTTCAGAATGCTGCTTGGAGTCATACAGGATATAAGGGAAACAATAAACAAAAAAGATGAAATGATAGAAGAGAAAAAGTCCATAAACCAAAGGGAAATACAAGCGCTTGAGTACAAGATAACAAGACTGAGTATCAGACTTATAGATTTCGCCAATTGACTGGAGGAGGCAGAGAAACCCACCAATGACCTAGAGGACAGCCAAGCAGACTTTGACAAACGCGAATGAAAATCTAATAAAATCATCAGAGAAGCTAAAGAAAACCTATGCTATGAAGATGAACAACATCAGAATAATTGAATAATTGAATTCCTGGAGGAAGACACAACAAAGAAGTCATCTGCAACAATAGTGAAAGAATTCTTGGAAGAAAATTTCCCCAGCTTAATGAATGAAAAACAGGCAACCATTCAGGAGGCTGAAAGAACACCCACCAGAATTAATTCCAAGAAGTCACTAAGGCACATAATAGTTAAACTATCCAACTTTGAGGAAAAGGAGAAAATTATGAGAGCATCTAGGGAAAAACAAGTAATCACATAAATGTTCCCAAATAAGAATATTCTCAGACCTATCAGCAGACACTATGAAGAAGAGGAGAGAATGGGGTAACATATTCCCAAAAAATGAAGGGAAAAAATGTCTTCCTAGACAAGGAAAAACTCAAAGATACGTTACAAGAAAACCAGCCCTACAAAACATCCTTGCCTATCCAGTATGGGCAGAAGAACAGCTCTCAACAAGCATAAATAAGAGACTGCCACATAGAACAACCACCCTCAGAGGGCAACAAAGAACAAGCAGTGCCTAAGATAGCATTGGCTTAAGACAGGAAAGAAGTCAAGAACGAACTACATACATACACACACACATGCACAATACACTGAGAAGAGAAGGAGGTAGGAAAACACTCAACACAAAAGGTATAAGATGACTTCAGAGTCCACAGATGGAGATAATAACCTTGAATACCAATGGACTGAACTCGGGCATTGAAAGAGTAAGGTTATCAGACTGCCTTAGAAAACACAACCCATCAATCTGGTGCCTACAGGAGACACATCTCAAGACTACAGATAAAATACGCTTAGAATTAAAAGATGGAGAAAAGTATACAAAGTAAACAACAATAAAAAAAAGCAATGATTGCAATCCTAATCTCAGATAAAGTCAAACTCAAAGTGCAAACCATAAAAAGAGATAAGAAGGGAAACTATATAATGCTCAAGGGAACGGTAGACAGAGAACCACTAAGCATTTTAAACATATATTCCCCATATGAGAGACCACTGAATACATCAAAAAACACTCCGAAAGATGAAAATAGAAATCACAACCTAAAAAATTATAGTAGGTGACTTCAATACACCACTCTCTGAGAAATACAGATCACAAGGAAAGAAACTCAACAAGGAGGCTAGAGATCTAAACACTACAATTAGATGATTTGACCTGATAGATATTTACAGAGCTCTCCACTCAAATACAAAAAATTCAAATTCTTTTCAAACCCACATGGCACACATTCAAAGATGGACTACACGCTAGGGTTTAAGTCGAACCTACTTAAATTTAAGCACATCGATACCATATAGACCTCTCTCCCTGACCACTGTGCCATAGACTGGGAATCAACAAAAGGAACATGAAGAAAACAAGGGGTAACAGCTGAAGGATGAATAACTCCATTGAAAAAGGATTGTGTATTGGCCCAAATCAGAGATGACATTTGGAAATTCCTAGAAACCAAGAGAATGAGAACAGAGCATACCAAAACTTACCAACTTATCAACAGCCAATGTGGTAGTCAGTAGAGAAAAGACTAACACAATACCACTGAAAAGGGGGACCAGACAAGGATACTCTTGTCCCCACTCTTATTTACCATCATTCTTGTGGTCTTAGCTAACAGCATAAGGCAAAGAAAAGACATCATAGGTATGCAGCTGGGGAAGATAAGAGGTGAAACTATCATTATTCGCATATGATATGATTTCAATATGGAAAATCCCAAAAGCTCCACAAGGTGAGTTCTGGAAGCAATAGAGGAATATGTCAGAGTGGCAGAACAAGACCAAAAACAAAAGTCTATCAAACTGCTGTACACATCGGACAACACCACAGAAGATGGGATCAAAAATGTGGTACCCTTCACAATAGCCATAAACAAATTGAAATATCTAGGGATATACCTGACTTTAAAAAAAGAGATTTGTATGAGGAAAACTACAGAACATTATTACAAGAAATCAAGCGTGACCTCAACAAATGGAAGAATGCCCATGCTCATGGATTGGAAGACTCAATATAGTAAAGATGTCAATTCTGACCGAGGCACTATATAAGTTTAATGCGATCCCAATACAATTACTCTGATCTTTCTTCAAAAATGTGGAAAACTGATTACCAATTTCATATGGAGAAAAAAGAAGCTCCGAATTAGTAGAGAACTCCTCAAGAAGAACAGGGGGGAAAGAAGAAGATAAAGAACAGAGTGGGATGCTTGCTTTATCTGACTTTAGCATATATTATACAGTGACAGTGGTCAAAACTGCATGGTATTGGATAATGACAGACACTCAGAACAATGGAAAAGAACTGAAAACCCAGAAATAAAATCATCAGCATACAATTGATGTTTGATAAGGGCGCCAAAAATATCAAATGGGAAGCAGATTCCCTCTTCAACAAGAGGTGCTGGAAAAAATGTATATCTATCTGCAGAAAAATGAAGCAAGACCCTCATCTCACTCCATGCAAAAGAATGAACTCAAGGTGGATCACAGACCTCAAGGTCAAACCCAAACTATTAGGGCCATCGAGAAGGGAATTCGGACCAATCTGAGAACTTTAGCACAGGCAATACATAGCCTATCAGATATAGGGAAGGACACAAATACAGATGAGTCACAAATTGACAAGTGGGATAACACCTGTTTACACCGAAAGAACTCACCAAGAGAGTAATAAAAAAGCCCACATACTGGGAAAACATCTTTAGCAATAACACATCAGACGAATTTTAGTAATTAATCCTTATTACTAATATCTACAATATTTTGCAAGCGTACAATAAGAAGAAACGTAACTGCCCACTGAGAAGGTGGGCAAAGGACCTGAACAGAAGTTTCACAACGGCAAAAATCTGAATGGCCAATAAACATATGAGAAAATGTTCCCAATCATTAGCCATAAGAGAAATGAAAATTAAAATAATCATGAGATACCAACTAACACCCTCAACGGTAACCTAATTCAAAAATCAGAAAGCAACAAGTGTTGTAAGTGCTGTGGGGAGACAGAAACTCTTGTCCACTGCTGATAGACATGTAGATATGTACAGCCACTCTGGAAATCGATCTGGTGATATCTAAAACAGATGGAAATTGAGCTACCATATGACCCAGCAATCCCCTCTTCTGAGCATATACCCAGAAGAGGCAAGAAACAAACCACGTCCAGACATCTGTGCTCCAAAGTTCATTCCAGCACAATTTATAATTGCGGGGGGTTGGAAACAACCCAAATTTCCATCAACAGACGAATGGTTTTTAAAACTGTGGTAAATGCATACAATGGAGTACTACACATCCCTAAAATGTGGTGATGAAGGCATGAAGTGTATCTTCTCATGGGAAGAACTGGAGGAAATTATGCTAAGTGAAATATGTCAAGTCCAAAAGGACAACTACAACATGAGTCCACTGGGGTAAGTTTTAAAATTCAAAAGGGGCATAGGGAAAAAGCTACTGTATACATATATTCCTGGGGTGAGGTCCAGGTAGGATGGTAGGGGCCAGACCAAATTCAGGGATACATATGTTAGCCAACTAAAAAGGGTGGGGGGAGAGACATGGGTAGCAGGGTAACAGGGCACTAACCCACCCAAGGGCAGGGTATTGTTTATATCTCCACAGGGAAAAAGGAATCAGACTTCAACCTGGTGCTCCAAGGAGTAAATGCAACATACCGGCATGAAGCAGGGAACCAGTGGAGAGGTCTGAGGGGCCAGTCCCAATCACAACTACATGGACAGCTCACCCTCCCCTGCGAAGAATTCACTTCAGAGGACAGCACTGAAGCTACACTTAGGGGATAGGGACATGTCTGATCAGAGCACACAGGAGCAAATGAAGGGGGAGGAAGAGAGAGTAAAGCACATCCTGGCACACCAAGCCTTGAGGATGATCTCCCTGCTCAGAGCAGTCAATGCACAGAGAGGACCATAGGGCCAGCCCCAACTGGAGACATGACATCCCACACTGACCCATAACACTACAGGGGACAACACTGGAGACACAGTGTGGGAAATTGTGCCTGATCTGACCCCACCACATCAAGCTGAAACATTAATGCATGCAACAGAACAGCAAAGGGAGCAGAGTAAAGAAGTCCCTAGGGACTACCAAAAATAGACGTTGGGCCAGGGTGTTATCCCATCAAATTTGACCAGAAAACATTCCTAAAGGTCATCAAACAGACCTTGAACTATTTATGGGTTATTCTTTTTGTTTTGTTTGTCATTAGTTTTTGTTGTTGTTTTGTTTTCCTCTGGTTTATTTTTGTGCATATTATTATGTTTGCATGTCTATCTAGATAAGATAGGTGGGATAAACAAACTGGAGGAGAAAATAATGGGACTGATGTTTCTGGGGTGACATGGGAGAAGGGGAGGCAGGAAAAAGGAAGTGGGTGTTAACAATCCCAGGGATAAGGGAACAACAAGTGATCTAAAATCAATAGTGGGGAGGGTATAGGAGTCCTGGTAAGGCTTCATAAGGGTAATGTAACCGAGAGGAATTGCTGAAACCCAAATGAAAACTGAACATGTGGGACAAGAGGAAAGTAAAAGGAAATAGAGAAAAGAGCTGAGAGGCAAAGGGCATTTATATAGGTTTAAATAAAGGCATGTACATACGTAAATATATTTATATATGATGTTGGGGAAATAGATCTATGTACATATATTTATAGGTTTCGTATTAAGGAAGCAGATGGACATAAGGCCTCTACTCAAGTACTCCCTCAACACAAGAACACTTTGTTCTATTAACATGAATTCCATGCTGCTCAACTTCCCAACAGGATCACTGAAGACAAAGCAGGTGCATAAGCAAATATGGTGAAGAAAGCTGATGGTGCCCAGCTATCAAAAGATTTAGCATCTGGTGTTTAAAGACTTGAAGATAAACAAACAGCCATCTAGCCTAGAAGCGACAAAGCCCACATGGGAGAAGCATACCAGCCTGTGTGATCAGGAGGTATCAATAGGACCAGGTATTAGGCATCAAAGAACACAAAATCATATGGTTGTGAATGAAGGGGAGTGCAGAGAGGAGACCCAACACCCATCTGTAGGCAACTAGACATCGTCTTACAGAATGGTTGTGGGAAGGAGATGAACCAGTCAGGGTGCAGTATAGCACCGATGAAACATACAACTTTTCTTTGGTTCTTTAATGCTTCCTCCCCACCCCCACCCTCCCACTATCGTGATCCCAATTCTACCTTACAAATCCAGCTAGACCAGAGTCAGTACACTGGTACAGATAAGAGATGGAAACACGGGGAATCCAGGTCAGATAAACCCTTCAGGACCAATAATGAGAGTAGTGATACTAGGAGGGTAAGGAAAAGGTTGGGGGAGGAAGAGGGAACCGATCACAATGATCTACATATAACCCCCCCTCTCTGGGGGATGGACAACAGAGAAGTGGATAAAGGGAGACATTAGTCAGTGTAAGACATGAAAAAATATAATGATAATTTATAAATTATCAAGGGTTCGTGAGGGAGGGTGGGTTGGGGAAGGAAGGAAGGAAGGAAGGAAGGAATGAAGGAAGGAAGGAAGGAAGGAAGGAAGGAAGGAAGGAAGGAAGGAAGGAAAAAAGGAAGGGGAAAAATGAGAAGCTGATACCAAAGGCCCAAGTAGACAGAAAATGTTTTTGAAAATGATGATGGCAACAAATGTACAAATGTGCTTGACACAATGGATGGATGGATGAATTGTGCTAAGAATTGTACAAGCCCCCAATAAAATGATTTTTTTAAAAAGAAAAATGTTGATTATTGGAGCTGAGTGATGGGTGTATTGAAGTTCTATATATTTACATTCTCCATTATATGGATATTTATAATTTTTCCATAATTAAAAAATTTAATAACCTAGGCTGGTTAAGGAGTGACTTTACCACTCATCAAGTCTACCCAAATCCTCTGCAAACTGATCTTCGCTGATCTGTCAAAAAAGCATCTATCTCAGATCCTTGATATATTCATGATTACTTGATACATTCATATCAACTGTATTAATACTCCATCCTCTTTATTCACTGGCTAAAACTAATTCTATGGTGACTACAGTCCAAAGAAATAAAGTATCCAACAAAGCCCTAGAACAAAATAGACAATGCATCAGCTGGTTCTACCGACAGGTAACATCACAAAAGCATTTGGGGATTTGGGGCCAACCTGTTTTAAGGTAATATTTTTTGCATGAGAAATATGTTTGCCATGCTCCTTAATGAGGGTGTCCCAGAATGATGGCAATATTTAGATGTTAAAGCTGAGTGAAAATGAGGTGTTTTCCATATTCACAAACCAGAAGTATAATTTCTGTCTGGCATCACTGCTTGTTCTTTGGGCCACATTCAAGAAGATCTCATTAGAAACATAATAACCAGACAGGGTATGTGAAGACTTTGCAGGCCACTGATGCTTCAGGGATAGTTCGTTACATGTGCAAACATCATCATCAAATGATTCCTAAACAGCATCGTAACCCCCTTTAAGAAACATTTGGTGCTATTGGGGAGGGAGGGGGATATCTGTAATAACATTGTCATGCTATGTTCAAATAATAAAAATTGAACTTCTGAAAATACATAGTCATAGAAAACACACAGTTTTGAGTCAGGCATACCTGCATTCGAGTCTCACCTTATGACGCTCACATGACCTCCCTTGGGCAACTTGTTCAACTTCTGTGAGGCTCACTTGCCACAGTAGTCAAGTGAGTAGGGAAAAAAATGTTAATTTTTCAGGTCTACTGTAGTAATTAAAGGAAATTTCACACACACAAGTCCTTAATAAAATCTGTAACAAGTAACAGCTATTGTGGTTACATGAATTGGAGTGACAAATTGCTTTAGCCAATTAAGATGGGAGGTTCCAAACTTCTTTGCTATAAAAGCAGATAAAAGGAACTCAGCAAACCACTTGAGAGAGTATTGCAGATGCATAACAAAGCACGAACATTTTATGGACCATTTGCCAATGCTGAAGACAGACCCCTTTTATGTGGTGACAGCAGATATCTAACTTTACAAACAAAAGCCAAAGTTGTGTTACTTTAAATGCCATGGGTGAAGCATCCAACTGGTGGATTCACGAAAACTTCAGTTCTCTGTTTCCTATGACCTCGTCATGAATTTCTCATGATCCATTTGCCACATCACTTTAATTGCTTGCCCTCAATTCCTGGCCAGTCTACTGAGTAATTGCCATGGTAGTGTCTGTCTTGTATGTTCATTCTGTATTTGCTTTTCCTCTGTGTCTGTTTTTATCTAATAAAATTTCACAAGATATCAATATGGAAAATGCAAGCTAAGAAAGCAAATAAATTAAATTGTTCTGTGATAAGGCAAAAAGTGCTAGGATAGAGACATAGATTAGGAATATGAGCAGTCAATCAAACTAGGAGAGGGCAGAGAAGGCTAATTGAAAAAAACAGTAAGTGGGAGTTATCTATGGGAAACTGAGAACCAGAAAGGGGAGTGGATGGGAACAAATTCCCTATTTTAAGGAGTCTGGGAGGCTGAGGCTCTTGTAGATTGGAGATCCATCCCAGTCACATTCTCCTAAATAGAAATTGCTCCCCTACAAGTTCCCCCATAATAATGCCAATTTTAAGGTGCTGTTTGCAAGCACATAGTTACTTACTATCCTCTTGAAGGCTGACTGTTTGAAGGGTATCTGCCATCCAAAGCAATCAGACCATCGAACCCTATGTATGGTCCACTCCCTTCTGATGAGGATCATAGGTTGTTCCCCCGGAGAAGAGCCCAGGGACACTTAAGGTCAAGACAGCTCAGAGACAACCAAGGTTAGGCCACCATCTTAACTCTAGAACCTGCTCATGTATGCCTCTACTACAACCCCTTCCTGTTAGGTATGTGTGTGACATGGCTTGCATGCCCGAGATTATATGAGTTTATGAGAGAATACATTGTCCCCCTCACTCTGGTTCCAGCTGCCATGGAACAGGTGAACACTTGCATGTCTTGTCTGTTGTTCCTTTAATTACACAACTGCCCCCAAAGCCCATTTGGTTGTGGAGGCTGGTCGCCCATAGTTATCTAGATGAAACACAAGGAAGTTTTCCAAAGAAGAGGAATTATCAGTCATTACAACATCTCCCTCTGAATTCTCTATAACCTCCTTCTCCAACCAACACTTTATATTATTCGCCTCATCCAATACCATCAGCATTCTTTACCAGGAATCCATTGACCCTATCATTTTCACACTGTCCTTTCTTTCACTTGTGGTAGCAACATGGATTCAGCAACACACTTGGTATTGCTAACAACATAGACTAGGCCACAAACTATAAATCAGTTCTTTCTATCCTTCTTCCTCTTTCCTTTCTGACTCGTTTCTCTTCATTAATGACTGGGTTCTAAGGCCATTGGGAGAGGTACAGTAAGGCAGACATCCAGGCTTGGTTGAAGAACTGTGGGTACCCAGAGCAGAGTATCAGAAGGCTAAATTGATTAAGTAGATTGTCCTCCTAGGAAAGTTAATTGGTCTGAGAACTCATAGCTCTAGTGAGGGGAGTAGGAGTAGAGTGAGGAAAGCAAAGAGTCGGGGTCCCAAGAGTGATAACAAGACCCTAAAAGTGGGACAGCAGTGTGGAGTAACAGAGCCTTTGCAGGGTAGGGAGAATGTCCAAAAGAGAAATGGCCTACACAGGAAGAGGACGGAGTCCAGATACAGTGTAAAAACACTCACTGCCATCAAGTCAATTCTGAGTCATAGGGACCCTGTATGTCAAGACAGAACTTCCCTGGTACGTGTCCAAGATTTTCCAAGAAAGCTTTGTCTTTCTCCTGCAGGACAGCTGGTAAGGTTTCAAACTGCATATCTCACATTTACCCATAGATACAGTGTGAGGAATGACTAAAACTCAGATGTAAAAGCCCAAACAGTAGAGAAAGACATTCACCTCGGAGTGTGAAAAAGCACAGAATATTAGAGCCCATGTTAGAAATGGAAGGTATCTATTAACATTAGTGGCTGGGTACAGAAGTCAAAGCTTAGTGAGGTAAGGAAGGTGTTCATTAAAATGGTTAATTAGGGTGAGAAAAACATTGAAGGAGGAGGGGCAGATTGTTACGGCCATGGGAGCTCCAGTGTGGTCAAAGAGCATCTATTTGGGGAGGGTATAGAAACAGTAAAAGGGATTTGGAATTCTACTGGGAAGTATGAGTGACCATATTATTCCGTGTATATGCTGAACAAATGACCTGGAAAGCTGGACTATGTGAAGAACATGGCACGAGGATTGGAGAAAGAGTAATTAACAAAATTTGATAGGCAGATGACACAAATTGCTGAAGTCAAAGATGACTTGAAGCACTTACTGATGAAAATCAAAGACTAGCCTTTTTTATCAGTCAACATAAAGAAAATTAAATTCTTTGGGTAAAGAGAGCTGAAAATCCTCACAACTGAATCAATAAGAAACATAATAAAAATGAAATTTCAAGTTGTCAAGGACTTATCCGCAATCAGCACCCATAGAAGTAGCAGCCAAGATATCAAACAATGGGTAAAATTTCTGTGAAAGAACATTACACTGAGTAAAGTTAGCCAGTCACAAAAACACAAATATTGTATGAAACAACTGTTAAGAGGGTGGAGGGAGAGAGAGAAACCAGATAACGACTCTCATACCAAAGGGAGCTGACTTTGGAGTCTGCTGATCAGGGGAGGACAGGGAGGGGATAGACAACACTAGGCAGGTGTCGACTTGAGTGGCAGTACATAGGGGGAGAAGAGAAATCAAGAAGTGTGAGAGTGCCAAACTATTGTGTTGTTTTGTTAGTAGTTTGAACTATTGAATAGAAGTTTGATGATCTCAAATGTAAAGCCCCACCTAATTTAAATTTTAGAAGATAAGATGTTGTTACAGTGTTAAAAAGGCAAAGCTGTCACTTGGAAGCCTATGGTGCATCTGACCCAAGTCGTGGTATTTTCAGTTGCCTCACATGCATGACAAAGCTGAAAAAGGAAGAATGAAGAAGACTCAATACTTTTGAAATATGGTGCTAGAAAGAAATATTTAATATACAATGGACTTCCAGAATTTAAAAAAAATAAGCTTTGGAAGAAATATAGCCAGAATGCTCCTTAACCTGGAGGATGCTGGGAATTTTACTCACACACATACTTTTAACACATTATTAGAAAGGACCAGTTCCTGAACATGAATGCCATGCATGGTGTGATAGGTAGGTTTATTGTGCCAATATGATCAATGAATACATGTGGGATTAATTGAAGGGCAGAAAGATAAATGACTCCCTCAGCCTGGCCTTCTTGTCTATCACTCTTTGATCATTGGACCAGTGTGGGACTTGCCTTGCTTGTTCTGTGCCTCAATTTGCAAGCTACTCTGCCTCTGGGACACCTAACCTGTGAACTGTGTCACTGTAACTTGAGGCTCCTTCAAGACTTGCTTCACCACATCATTGGAATGTACATCTCTTGAGCTGGAGACTGTCGGGCCCTGTCATCTGGCTGACTGTTGGTGACCCACCTTGCTGTTTGCTGCCTGTGCCCGGATAGCCTGAATTGCTCTACAGAGGACTACCTGGCGGCCCTCAAGACTTGAAGGACTGCCAGTGTCTTAGCTGTCTCATGGAAGAGAATTGCACTGAGCCATTTGTACTGCTTTATAGATTAATTAACTATTTCTTATGCTATCTATCTATATAAATATCTATAAAAGGATTTGTGTCCTGGTTTTGAGAACCCTGTCTGACATGCATGGTCAAGTTGAGGGTCAGTGAAAAAGTCGAAGACCCTCACGGAGATGGATTGACACATGAATGCAATAACTCCCTCAAGCAGAGAGATGATGAGGGTGGCACAGAGCTGGGTAGTGTTTGGCAACATTGTACTACTATGCGGTTTGTGCCCTATGTACAATACTATGACCCACTACGTAGTGCTACGCCATGCTCACAATTGTTGTTTCGTTGGAGCCCATTGTTACAACCACTGTGTCAATTCACCCTTTCAGCGTCTTTTTCTTTCCCCCGACCCTCTATTTTACCAAGTACGGTGCCCCTTTCCAGGACTGGGTCTCTCTTCATTGCTGAGGAATCGTCTGGCTGTACTCCACCAAGACAGAATCGTTCGTGTTTCTGGTAGTCCTTGATACCTTTAACACTTGTCATCCACATTATCATTCAAATGCACCAATTCTTCTCCAGTCTCCCTTAGTCATTGTCCCTGCATATGAAGCCACTGAAAATATCCTGGCTTCTGTCAGGTCCTCAGTCCTCAAAAAGACATTTTGGTTTGTTTACATTTTCAAGAGATCTTGTACAGTCGATTTCCCCAAGGTAACATGGTTTGTTTTACTGCTACTTCCATGAGTGTTGATTCAAGAAAAATGAAATCATTGACAACTTCAATCTTTTCTCCATTTATCATGATATTGTCTATTGGTACAGTTGTGAGGAACTTAGATTTATTGACATTGAAGCATAATCCATACTAAAGACTATATGTAGTTTTATCTTTACTGGGGAAGTACTTCAATCCTCCTTGCTTTCAGCAAGCAGTGCTTTGTCTCTGCTTATCTGAGATTGTTAATAAGCCTTCCTCTGCTGGACATGGGGTCCTTACAAGTTAGAACTGACCTCAACTGCATCTAACAATAGCAAAAAACGAAAAGGTAATCAAATTAATAAATGGGAGGGAACTTTAAAAGTTCATGCAAAATGGAATCAAAAGATAATGGAAAATTTCCACAAATGTTTTTAAGATTCTGTGTTTGTATGTGTCTGTGCATGCACGCACACGCACACACGCGTGCAGGCAGAATCCCACTAAATGAGGCTTGAGTTGGAAGTATTGGTGTGAACTCATGCTCTTCAATATATATAAACATACAACAAAAAAAATCACAATTAAGTAAATAATCCAAACTCACTGTCATGAAGTAGATCCCAACACATAGGACAGGGTAGGGCTGCCCCTGTGGGTTTCCGAGACTTTAAGTCTTCATGGGAGTAGAATGTTGCCTCTTTCTCCTTTTACCAGCTGGTGGTTTTGAACTGCTGACCTCACAGATTGCAGCCCGCCATGTAACAACTATAACACCAGACTCCCTTAATTAAATAAATAGATATATGTATATACATACAAATATATGTGTTGTGCGGATGTGTAAGTATGTGTGAGTCTGTAATTGAATTAATATAATTAAGTCAAGACAATTATAAGAAAGATATCAAAAGCATAAAGACATAATACAATTGAAAGTAAAGTTATTGAAAAAGGTATCACAGACAATTATGAAAGTTGAGAAAACTAAGAACCAATTTTGAAGAGCTTTATCTGACGTTAGCTCTAACCCGGGTGATGAGCTGGGTGCTTAGAGGTGAAAACCAGCCCATGAGCAAGTGAGATTAAGGAACAGGCATCGCTTCAATAGGAGAGCTGTAAGAATTCATGCAAGCAGCACAGCGCCATCCACTATGAAGCTGGGTGGTTTTCGTTGGAGAACGGCCAGCCGACTACTCACACAATTTAGAAAAAGGGGACATCGACCCTGATAAATTCACCACACCCAGAATATTTTTCACCTCAGAAACTGAGCATTCCAGAATGTATCATGCTCCGTGAAAATGGCTCTGGCAAAACTCACAGAAACCAGGCTTATTAAGCCAGGCTGAGAAAATGCTCTGCCAATGGAGAGGCTTGGGTCAGGTTGACCACCTAGTCTCTCAATGTAGCTACAGTAAAAGTCACACGAGATGACTGTTTAATGGGTTTGGAATTAGTGGGGTTTCCCTGTACTCCTTCCCCTCGGAGCTCCTCTGCCTTTCCCTCCGCCTGTCCACCCGCTCACCTTTCTTGCCAACGGGTTCTGTTGGGGCTCAGCCAGTCATTTACTTCTCTTCCAGGGACTTTAATCCTCAAAGCTACAGCAGCTGCTGGGCCCCTTCCTCAGCCCTGGCTTTCGCTGTACTCCAAATCTGACCCCAGCATTCCTTCCTTCATGCCTCTTGGCCTCAGAAAAGCTTCTTGTTGTTGATGGTCTTCAGGAACTACTTCAACTTCCATGGTAGTTTCCTCAACCTACCTACACCTTTGCAAGTCACTTAATTATGATACCTGTTATCCTATTAAATAGAGTTTCTTGGGAATTGGATGAGTCGTAGGTGTTTCCCAAACTGGGCATTTCATGTTTACGTAGGGCGCCACCCACCCAAGTTTGCCCAGGACTGAGAGAGTTCCCAGAACACACGACTTTGCCCTTTCAAGCGGGAATGAGTTGGTCACCCTAATCCTACTTGACTTTGACATATCTGCTTGCCATATCTTTATTGTTATTTACTTAATCATTTTTAATAAGCACCAATCCACTACTGCTCTCTTAAATATATTAATGAATTATATAATATGGCTCTTTTAGCCATAGCCTTTTGTTACTGCTACCAAATCACCTTCATTCTCCAGATGGGTCTCAGTAAGAAGGGGTTGGATGATTCAGCTATGAGTGATTGTTAAGAGAGTTCATTGTGATTGACATTCTACTAGGTATGAAATAAACGATCACAGAAGCAGGAAGGGGAGTTTATTAGCACCAAAAGAAAAGAGCAAGGAGTAGAATGTCTCTTCTGAACCTCGAGAGCCCTGGCTATGGAACCTCCTCGATGCAGGAGACAAATGTGACATCAGAGGAGTGGCAGAAGGACAGTCGCAGGAGAACGAGGATCCAGAGTAGGAGACAGACAGAGCATTGGACTTCTCCGCCCACAGAGCAAGGAACAATGAGTGCTTTGAGGCAGGAGGCTGGCTTGTGGGGTAGGGTGCCTCAGTGAACTTAATCAGGGGAACGGGATTTGCTGACTCATGAAGTGCCTTTGGATTGAAGTTTAGAGCAGAGTGGCATGCCCCTTGGGCCCCAAAATTGATTTGTAACATTGTTCAAGCAGAGCAGAGACCAGACCAAGAGGCTGAGGACCAGAGAAAGAGAGGCCTACCTATTGACATGGCAGAGATGAACTCTCCTGACTAAACTACCTTATCCTGAGGATTTCACATTGGACTACAAACCACAAGGTCAGACGTTCAAAGCCACTAGCCACCCTGTGGGGAAAAGATGAGGTTTTCGACTCCTGTTAAAGTTCCAGTCTCAGAAAACCACAGGGATAGTTCTACCCTACAGGGTCACTATAAGTCCAAATTAATTCTATGGAGTGAGGTTTTTTGTTTGGGTTTTTTTTTTTAATTTGTTTGTTTTTGTCTTTTGGAACTTCCCTAATAGACCCCATAATCATGAACATTGCTCATGAGTTCTGTGTAGCCATTGCAATGAATTCTTAAACCCAACCACAGAAGTAAAATTTCATGGGAGAGACAATTGGTGTCTTAAAGGGATGGAGGGTGGAAACGTGTGGGATCGCTGTCTGGTGGCAATTGGCCTTGGGAGTCAGAGCAGTCACATGTGGCCATCACATCATTTCCTCGGTTAGTTATCGGTATTTAAGGAAACTTTAAATCACTGCCTTAAATGGATATCGATGCAGCTTATCTTTAAATTCATTCAATAAAATGTATTTTAGAAGTGAAAGCTAAGGAATAATATTAATTTTAGCTAGGTATTGGTAATTCCCAAGAGGCCTGAGTCTGGGGCCTCCTCTCTTATTACTACACAGGGAACTTAGTATGTGCTTGCATTAAAGATGTCATAAAACAGAATCAGCTACATAATGATTGACTCTGACCAACAGTAACCCCATTGAAGACAACAAACTCACAGCCATCGAGTCAATGCTGACTCACAGTGACACCAACAACAACAACCTCCCCTCCACCACCAACCCCCCCCCCCCCCCCCGTGGGTTTCTGAGACTGTAAGTAACTGTTTATGGGAATAGAAAGTCCAGTCTGTTTCCCAAGGAGCTTCTGGTGGTTTTGAACTGCTGACATTATAGATTACAGCCCAACATGTAACCACTATGCTATTAGGGCTCCTCACCAAAATGGAACTTGATACTTCATGCAATCAGTAGGTCTGGAAGAAGAGTGTAAGTGGATAGCATTCTTATCACCATATGAATCTCTGTTATCCTATCTATGGTCTGTAGCATATGTTCCATCCCTTGGGAAAAAACAGTTGGATGGAATTATACTTTTCTAAGCTTATTTCCCAATCTCTGCAGTAGGGATTTCACCAGAAAACTTGGTTTGGGGATGGGCAGGATCTTCTTTATTCCTAACTAAAATTAATATGATTGATATTAATTAATATTAATAAGTGTCTATTTTAATAGACATTTTTAAATACAGAAATCCTTTTTCAAAAAGACTCAAAATGAGAAATTAGAAAATATCTATTAATAATTGGAATACTTAATGGACAAAATATTAGTCTAAAAAGTTGGAAGTTTAAAAATGAAATAAAATGCATTAAAATTGACATCCTAGGCTTTGATGTGCTGCAATAGACTGGTATTGGCCATGCTGAATCAGAAAGTCATTTGACTTACTGTGCCTACTATGCTAGAAAAGACAAACCAAAAAGGCATGGCATTGAATTTACCATCAGGAAAAGGACATGTCCGGATCTATCCTGAAGTAAAATGTCACTAGTGATACAATAATATCCATATGACTACAAGGAGGTTCAGTATATGTGACCATTATTAAAATTTACATACCAACCACACATGCCAAAGAGAAAGACACTGGAGTTTGGGGTTTGTTTGTTTAACCAGCTTTTAAAGTCTAAAATAGGTCAAATACGTAATCAATATGCAATTGTAAATTCTGTTGATGAGAATGTGCAAGCTGGAAACAAAGAAAGGGGATTGGTAGCTAGAGCATATGGCCTTGGTTATGGAAATTACACTGCAGATCTTAAGATAAAATTTTGAACGGTCAGCATCTTTTATGCTAATATACTCTTTCAACATCATAAACTGAGATTATACACATAGACCTGTCCAGAAAGAATATACAGGAATCAAATTGACTACCTAGATAGAAAGGGACAATGCAATGAAACAATATCATCTATGACAACAAGGCCAGAGGCCCACTGAAAACAAACCATCAATTGCTCGTATGCAAGTCCCAGTTAAAGCTGACAAAAATGAAAACAAGTCCACAATAGCCAAAGTACAGCCTTGACTAGATACACTCCGTCTGAATTTTGAGACAATATTAAGAACAAATGTGACTCATTGAATACTAGAGACTGAGGATGAGATGAGTTGTGAGATGACATCGAAAACACCATACATGAAAAAAGCAAAAGTTCACTAAAACATAAAAAGAAAGAAAAAACAATAAAGTTGATGTAAGATGAGACTCCAAAACTTGCTCTTGAATGTAGAGTAGTTAAGGTGATTGGAAGAAATAAAGTCGAATAACCGAGCAGATTTCAAAGGGAAGATTGAGAAGACTAAATAATGTAGTGAAATGTGCAAAGACCTGGAGTTTTTCTCAAGATGAAAGAACTAAAGAAAATATTCATGCCTTGAGTGTAATGTTGAAGAATTCTCTAGGGGAACTCCAGAACACTGCATTGATCGCATGCAGAATCTGTACCTGTGTCAAGAGGCAATCATGCAAACAGAACAAGGGGAGGCTGTGTAAATTAAGCTCAGAAAAGGATGTGCCCAGGTTGTATCATTGCACCATTCTTTTCCATCTGTGTAGTGAATAAATAATCCGAGAAGCTGTGCTGTATGAAAAAGAATGTAGCATCAGGATTAGAGGAAGCTGTATTAACAATCTGCGAGATATAACTCTGCTTGAAATGGAGAACTTGAAGCCCTCACAATAAATAACATTATGATAAAGACTGAAATTGTCAAGGATTTAATTTTGCTTGGATTCCCAATCAATGCCATGGAAGTAGCAGTCAAGAAGCCAAATGAAAGGCTCACGTACAAATTGTTTGGGAAATGTTAATGACAACATATGGACAAGGGTGCGTAATACTACTGAAAGATGGATTGTTATAAAATTTGCGAGAGCCCCCAAACAAAATGATTACTTTGGGGTTTTTTTTTAAGAAATCAAATGACATATTTCGTTGGCTGAATCTGCTACAAGAGATCTCTTTAAAGTGTTAAAAAGCAAAGATTTCACTTTCAACACTAAGGTGCCTCTGACCCCAGTCATGATGTTTTCAATCAGCTTATTTTTATGCAAAATGTGGACAATAAATAAGGAAGATTGGAGAAGAATTGATGCCTTCTTTATGATGTTGCAGAATATTGACTATACCATATACTACCAGGTATAATAAATATGTATTGGAAGAAATAAAGGAAAAATCCACCTTTTATGGGAAGGATGGTGAGCCTTCATCTCACGTACTTTGGTATCAGAAAGTAGTTAAGTGTTTCTAATTAGGAACCTTTTCCCCGTGGAGCTGCTAAGTGGATTCGAACTGCTAACCATACCATACAGGTAGTAGTCGAGGGCTGCCAGGATTCACCCAGTATGAAACAAATAGGTAAGAAATCAGGATCTGATGTTAGGTTTGTGCTAAAATCTCTGTTTCAGAAATCACTCTTTCTGAGATCCTGGGCTAATTGTTTAATGTTTCTAAACCTCCATTTCTTCACCTGTAAAATGAAGAATAATAATTCAACCAATTTCACAGTCATTATGAGAATGTAGTTAGACAATAGATCAGCAGTTAGACTTAGATCAGTTAGGCTTAGATCAGTAGTTTTCAATCAAGTGCCATTTTGCCCCCGAAGGATATTTAACAATGTCTAAAAATGTTGTTGACTGACACAACTGGCAAGAGGGTTGCTACTGGCGTCTAGTGGGAAAAGGCCAGGGAGTCTGCTTACTACTCTCAAATGAACAGGATAATTCCACACAACAAACACTTAGAGCCAAAATGTCCAAACGGTTGAGGGTAAAAAAAAACCCTACTTAGATTAATGCCTGGCTTACGGTATACATACTATATGTTGTACATTATCCAAGAAGAGGGCAAAGAGGTAGGTGAGGTGTAAGGGGAGGAAGCAGAGGACAAGTGGCGTCCAAAGGAGATGAGTTCACTGCAGCTGCTTTCTGTTAGGGTAAACGCCAAGACATCGGGACCTGCTGTCACCAAGTGCACCTCTAAGCCAAGCCGCGGGCGGCCTTTCTGTGTGTGCAAAGGTTATAGAGTGACTGAAAAACAATTACAAGCTGCTAGACTCTGGAAGAACAAACACCTGACCCAAATGGTGTTTTAGAGCACAGGGAAAGTAGCTTAGAACTCGAACACATGCCCACCCTCTCCTGTCCTGCGAATCATCATCTCTAATCCAAGGATAATAAATGACAAGAAGACCCACTAACGGGCCCTGAGGGTGGACAGATCCATGTGCCCACTAGCCTTGAAATCTCAGACCATTACAACCCAGGTCAAGTGGACCAGGCATTGATCTTAAAATGGACTGCACCACCCTATTTAAACAGCTCTGATCCTTTAAAAGCTGAGAGGTCGAAGACCTCTGATGATCCTGAAATCCAAACGATGGTGTAGCACAGCTAAGGATGGCTGGGCTGGGAAGAGAGGCTCCCTGAGGAATATAGAGCATCAGCAATGGTGTAACTTTCTTCCAACTAAGCTTTAGCTAACCACACTTTGGCAGAAAAAAAAATACAGAAGCAAGGTTCTGCCAACAGAGGCTGGAGCCACAAACCAAGAGCAATCTGCATGTGTACATGATGTGGAAAGAGCTGCTTGTCAGATGTTGGTTTTTCCCAGCCACATCTTCAAGTGCAGTGGTATCATCTTCAAGTTATGAAGGACAGCTAGATTCTTTAACTACCCAGGCATGCAGGGAAATCACGAAGGCTGGAACCCTCTGTTGACAAGTTCATGTCTCCGTGGGGAAGACCAATTAGGAACTGTGTCCTTCAGGTGGCTGCCTATACTTCCAGAATCAGCTCAAACCACATCTTTGTCTGTAGTGACATCTCAGGATAGTGGTTAAATGCAGAAGCACTGGAGTCAGAATTGTAGCTCCACCGTTTACTGACTGGAATCTCGGGAAAGCGCATTAACTTCGACAGACCTCAATTTTTCCATCTCCAAAATGGGGGCGATAACAGTAGCCGCTTTGCAGACTGGTAGTGAGGGTTACATGTGAGCTTCCTAACACCACATCCAGCACGGAGGGAGCACCTAGGAAATACTACCCTACGGCCATTGGTGTTCATCAAAGAGATGAGTTATCTTATTTTCACATTCATTTCCCTACACTTAACAGCAAGTCTTGTCAATCATACTGAATGCTGAGAACGCTGAATTGGAGGACAGGAGTGCAGACAGGCTAAAAATAGACCTGTAAACCCAAAGTTACTTACTCATTTGTTCATGATCCTACCTAGATGTGGCTGTAGCCTTGCTTTAGTTTGACCATAGTGAGGGGGCTTTAACAAGTCCTTGGGAATTTTTTCATTTTCTTTTTATTCTATTTTTCCAAAGTGCCCTTTGTATTTATTCAAATGTCTGTTCTTTTTCCGTGTTCTCTTTCACATTTGTATGACCACCTCTTGAGAAAAAAATAAAATAAATACTCCTGATTCTTTCTCTCGATAGATAGATAGATAGATAGATAGATAGATAGATAGATAGATAGATAGATAGATAGATAGATATAGATATAGATACATATCTTGTGCTTTTCTTGCTCTGATTTGAAACTGTCCAGCCACTGTGGCAAATTTTCCGAAATCTGCCGCAATGGAAGTTTCACTGCAAGACGTCCGTGCTGTCGCCCGCTCCGGAACACCCAGCCATCTCGTCCGTAGAGCCCAGGAGGTGTCGGACTCCCCCGCAAACCACACTTTAGAACAAGACGACCTCTATGGAAATGCTTTTCCTTCTTTACTTTTTCTATTTGGCTTTAAGGGTAGCCTGTATTTCAGTCATGTGGTACTGTTTTAAATGTTCAGCAAGTGAGAATTGTAAGAAACTACTTGAGGAAATGAGTCATTTTCACAGATGGGGACAGAGGAGTGCAGGTTAGCACTCGAGGGCGAGAGAAAAAGAAGGGGAGAAGCATAAAGCAGAATAAGTTGGCATTTCCCTGGACTGCTGTCGGAGTTGGGATTAACCGGTCTTTGTTAGTTAGCAAGTAAGGCATGATCAGAAATGTCAGGATTATGCTGAGCAAACTTAGTCAATCTTATAAAGACAAACATTTAATATCACCATTGTCATAAGGAAAAAACAAAGAGGAAGAAGCGTGGCTTGTACATTAATGGACCAGACTTTGACCATTAGCAAGAGACCAGGGACAGGGGTGGGAACAGTGAGAGAGGAGGGAGGGGGCACCAAAAAAAGGAGGGGTAAAGAAGAAATTAAATTCAATAAATGGGGGACAGTCAAAGGGAGCTGATGTCAGTGAGCTCGAGAAGAAAGAGAATGCTTTGAAACTGATTGTGGGAGCAACTTACAACACTGATTGATGTGATTGAACTGTGGAACCATATGATCTCTGTATTAGCTCCCAATAAAACGGCTGGGGGTGGGGGGGAATAAATAAATTAATTAAATTAAAAACTGCTTTAGGGGGAAAGAAAGGAAAAACTCTCCAGATTCTTTACCCCTCAGATCTAAATATTGGTCTAAGTGGCTATAAAAGGAGAGAACGTAGAACTGAAGGGGACTTGGAATCTTTAATGATAACACAAGCTCATTTCAAACATAAAAGAAAAAGAAATGTCAGGATCGCTGGCATTTTTGGAGTGCTTACTAGGCACCGGGTCCTGTTCTAAGCAAGCCTCATGTCTATAGCAACTCACAACCATTTTATGACGTGGGTACCATGACATCCTCATTTTGTTGGATGCGGGAGAAAAGAGGTGGGGGCCGAGGTGTAAAGTTCCAAAGTTGCAGTTAGTCATGGCAGATCTGGGACAGAGATTCAGGCCGTTCAACGTCAGAGCCTTCCATGTTAGCAACTATGCTTTAGTGTCCCTGGATGAAAGCAAAGGAATAACACCTTTGGGGCAGTATCAAAAATCGGGTCAATCACCTGTCTTACAAAGTAACATCATGAAAGGTGAAAGTTATGCTTTCCGCATGGTAACAATCATAATAAGTTTGCTTCTAATCAAAGACTACTGGTGCATTTTAATGAGAAGGAAGAGAACTGTGGTCCTTCGCTAGGTTTTCAGGGTTGGACCACAAAGCACTAAGAAGGTGGTGGCTGTAATGGTCTTCATCGTTATTTTTTTCTCTTCTAAAAAATTAACACTTTCACCAGGAAGGAAGATGAGGTTTTCATCAAGCAGTTTAATTTAACTATACAAGGTTGTCTTAAATTGTTCTAGTTTTTCGTTGCCTTATTCTATTTAGTTCATAAATTTTCCTTGCTTCCACTAACTTGAATAAACCAACTCCAACATTCTTCTCGTTGGCTCACAAGCGCCATCTAGTGAAGAAAGATAATAATTACAGAATAATTCTCCATGGGGATCACAAGGTAATCTTTAGTCATCAAACCAAAAACACAGCCCTTTTGTCATCGTTCTACAAGAACATCAACAAAACTCACTGCTACAGAATCTATGCTGACTCATAGTGACCCTATAGGACAGGGTAGCACTGTGCCCTGTGAGTTTCTGAGACTGTAACTCTTTACGGCAGTAGAAAGCCTAATTTTCTCCTTTGGAGAGGCAGGTAGTTCGAACTGCTGACCTTACATTTATTAGCAGCCCAACATGTAACCACTGTGTCATCAGGGATCAGATAAATACAAAAGTTGTGGGTAAGGTTGAATTTTTATATATTACAAATGTGCTATCATTTTGGATGTGAATAAACTGAGAATTAGCTTGCTCTTTTATTTACAATCCCCAATTAGTCCTTCTCAATGACTCTGGGTCCCCAGACAGCATTTTAAGCGTTACATTCCACTGTACCAACATCCCAAGATGCTATTTTGAAACTTGTTGTTTTATATCAACCCACCATGCTCTAATCTCCCTTTCCAGTCCCGTTAGTAAATATCCACAACCATTCATTAAACACAGCCTCTGTCCTCAAGAAATTAAAACTGTACATGCCTTATGGGGGAAAGGGTTACAGGAGCTATGACCGTATGGAGGAGTCCTGCTGGTGCTTTGATCTGAAAGGTCAGCAGTTTGAAACCGCCAGCTGCTCCCCTGGAGAAAGGTGGGGCTTTCTTTTCGTGTAAACAGTTACAGTGTCAGAAACTCACAGGGGCACATTTACCCTTCCCCCTGGGGCCACTATGAGTTGGTATCGACTTGGTGGCAGTAATTTGGCTTGGTTTGGTTTGGCCGTTGTTGTTGTTGTTGAATGACAGAGGATTTTTACTCCGTCAAAAGTTATAGTCTGAGTAACTTGCAGGAGCAGCTCTATCTACCCTGTCCTAAAAAGTTGTTACGAGTCAACATCAACTCCACAGCAGTGAGTGATACCAAAGTATAGAATAGATTAGACTTAATCTAATCTAATAAGAAGGGTCAGATAGAATAGGCTATTTTTTTTCCAATTTGCTCGGAGGCCAAGGAACACATCTAAAGCAGTCAGAAATTCTCAGTGAACTTCTTCTTGAACAACTCATTAGATTCACTGAAACTCTCAGCTCTGTTGAATATGTTGATCCACACTGAATACTTGGTCCTAGATGGCTATTCTACCACATTCATGGACTTCTGTCCCTCCCTGCTGAATTGTAGGCTCCTTGTTGGCCTAGCCAGTTCCAACCCACAGTGATCCTTTGTGCAACAGAACAAACCACTGCCAGGTCCACTTATGATCGTTGTTAGATTTGAGCTCATTGTTGCAACCACTGTGTCACTCCATCTTGTTGAAAGTCTTCTTCTTTTTCACTGACAATGTGCTTTACAAGGCATGATGTCCTCTCCTCAGGGACTAGTCCCTCCTGACAACATATCTAAAGCCAGCCATCCTCACGTGACTCACAGTGGCCTTATGTTCAACAGAATGAAACACTGCCTGATCCTGTGCCATCCTCACAATTGTCCTGCTGACCAGCACGCCACTGGGTCAGACTCTAACAACAACAAGCTTCTAAGTTTAGGTTCCGTTTCTAAGCTTCTTTTCCTTAGACTGAACTTAATCACAATTATAGTCGTGGCCATGAAGGTGCTGCTGAGTGAGTTGTGACCGAGTGACCTGTGCACAACAGAACACAGCACTGCCCAGCCTGGTGCCATCCTCACAGCCGTTCCTATGTTGGAGCCTATTGTCGCAGCCCCTGTATCTTATCTATCTTGTCAAGAGTCTTCCTCTGTTACTGCCCCTCTACTTTACCATGTATAATGTCCGTGTCCAGGGACTGGCCTCTTCTGATTACATGTCCTAAGTATGCAGGGAATATTCTGGCTGAACTTCTTCCAAGACAGATCTGTTTGTTCTTCTAGCAGTCCACGATACTCTCAATATGCTGCATCAACATCATAATTCAAATGCACCGATTCCTCTGGGATCTGCCTTGTTCATACTCTGATACCATGACCTGGGTCAGGCGCACCTTGGTCCTCACAGTGACCCCCCCTTGCTCTTCGACACTTTGAAGAGGTCTGTGCCACAGATGTATCCAATGAAATGTCGTGCGAGATGGGGTTGACTAGAGAAACAAATCGAGTTGACACTCATATATGTGTAAGAGGTAATCATATATCAAGAAAACATCCCAGCCCGGTTCAACTCAAGGCCCTAAGTCGATACAAATCCATAAGTCCTTTTTCAGACTCACACAGCCCCATTCAATGGTGAAGAATGCAGAAAGATCACAGGCCAGCGTATGCAAAGTTGTGTGGATCTAATAGCAGGGTCAGTCGGCAGGAAGGTGCAGGCAGAGAGAGAGTAGGGGAAGCTCTCAGGGCCCTCTTTACAAGAAAGGCCATGCCCACAAGGAGGCACCACCAGGTTGTGTGACCTGATTGACAGGTTGAATGCAAATCCTACACATGCATATATCTTCAAGTTGACATGAAACTATGTAACTATCACAAATGTCATTAGATTTTTGTAACTGCTTTTTACAAACCATGTCCTATATAATTGATTCATTTTGTTTCTTGAAGTGTTTATTAGATCAGGTGATCGTGGGGATGGTGAAGGGCAATGTTTACTCATGCCTGGGGTCATCATGTGTAGAGGTCAACTAGGCAGCAGCAAATGACATTAGGTGAGTCAGTTTCTCGGAGACAGACAATGGGGCTCTTAAGAAGTGGAGAAATATGAGATTAGTGGATTTATTGCTGTTTGTCTCTACAGTGCCCTGATTAAAAGATCAAAGACCACCTGGAGAAGAGCCGGTAGCATGTTTAGTGTAGTCTTGTCCTAAACTCTACAAAATTTGGAAGTCCTTTGTTCTCCTCGAAGGAGTCAGTGAGAAAACGGATGGCATGCTGGCCAGGTGCTCAGGTGTCACAGAGTGAGAACAGCCCGTCAGCTCATTGGGTGGTAGACACAGGATCATAAGCCGGAAGGAAAGAAAATAGACCTAAATGCAGCTAACTTTAAAATGTAGTCTTGTAGGCTAAAACCTACAAGAACACAAAATGGGAGAGAATTGAATTGGGGGAGTGGGAGTGAGGGAACCCCTCCAGAGCAGCTTGCTCTTAAAAATGGTCAGTTTAGATGCTAGAAATGAAGCTCATGGTCCTTCCCATGGTATCACTCTAAAATGACCAATTGTGCGTTTCCCAAAGGTGAAGAAATCTTTTTCTGAAAATTCAGCCCTGCCAAACACATGCATGAAGTTAAGCAAATGTCAAATTGGTACATTACATTAGACTTCTCTGCTTCTTTGTTTAGTGTCCCAAAGAGCTCACAAATTACAAGTAGTTCCCAAATTACCAAGAAGTTGTTTTTTAAAAATTAGTTGGCAAATCAGGTCTATGACGGCATCGTTTTGTTGTTCCCAGAATGGAGCCAGACCACCCAGGTTCAACTCCGGACTCAGTCACCTAACTCATTAATTGGATCCTGATTCCCACCACATCTATAACATGGAATAGCTCCCACCACATCTATAACATGGAATAGCTACTCAGAGGATTGTTGGGCCGTGGTTAAATGAGATACTACATGGACAGTTTGGAGTACCATGTCTGATGGTTTCTAGGAGTGCTCAGAAAATGTTAGCTAGTCTTATAATTAACACCATGAATGCATTTTAAATAGAAATAGGAACACAGCAAGTAATTCCCAGGAAAGGGGGATCATAGGGCTGTGATGACAGGAAAGAATAGGGTAAAAATACCACATCACCAAGGATGTGGTCAACGCCTTCATCCTTCCATGTGCATCAGAGAAGGCTTCTATCTGGGTTACATCACTTAACGTGTTTAACAAGACACATTTAAATTTTTTTTAAAAAATAGTAGCTCAATGGTAAACTTCAGTGATCTCTGAGTATCAGCCTCCGCAACCCCGAGAGCAGAGCAGCTAGATGATGCCCAGAAACCACTATCAACTGTCTTGAAAGGGCTCGTGTTAGCAGACCCTGGGTGGAGTGGAAGAAAAATGCGGGACAAAAATCAAAGTCAGGCTGACTAGTCTTATAGACTCTGGGGGAAGCTCCTAGGCTATGGCCCTTAATCACCCTTCAGGTCTAAAACTGAACTCACTCCTCTGGCTCAATGTCCAGTAATAATAATAATAGCAATAATAATAATAATAAATAATAGACATATCTCTATGGGGAATAATAACACTAGGGAGTTATGCACTCCTTAGAATAACCAATTATTTTAGATTAAAAGGGCCTCGTTTATTCAAGGCTAAAAAGAAGGCTGAAGGAAAGAAAAATGGAAATGAGAAACACGGTGAGGATGTAGGATAAGGGATGTCACTTTGTAGGGGTGGCAATCAATGACACGAAACAAAATATGAATCAGCTGTAGAACGGAATTGATTTGCACTGTAAACCTTTAAAAGAATATTATGTGTCCTTCCTTCTTACAGATCCACAATACATGTTATTATCAGTTCTGTGACTGAAAAACAAAGTAAAGGAAAACACTATTTAATATCGTTCAGTCCAGCATTTCCCAAGCCATAGAACCCTTTATTCTCTTCACCTCCTGTTAGCAACTCACTTTAAGAACTGCTTTGAGATTGGGTCAGACGTAGGTCGGATGGTTTCTCAGTCCTTTTCCCATCTCTCTTTACTCTTTCCTGCAGATGTGGAATAAAATCCTGGTTTTCCTCCACACACGAGAGAGAGAGAGAGAGAGAGAGAGAGAGAGAGAGAGAGAGAGAGAGAGAGAGAGAGAGAGAGAGAGAGAAGAAGAAGGAGGAGGAGGAGGAGGAGGAGGAGGAGGAGGAGGAGGAGAAGAAGAAGAAGAAGAAGAAGAAGGAGAAAAGAGAAGAAGAAGAAGAAGAAGAAGAAGAAGAAGAAGAAGAAGAAGAAGAAGAAGAAGATGATGATGATGAAGAAGAAGATGAAGAAGAAGAAGATGATGATGATGAAGAAGAAGAAGAAGAAGGAGAAAAGAGAAGGACCATCCCTTCTCCGGGTCAATTACTTTCCATTACTATTCTAAATTGGAGACCAGCAGTTATCCTGAGGGGAATAAAAGTAAAGGCTTTTGACTCACATTCCTCCAACAATTACAATGATGTTATTGAGATGTTGAGCATTGCTTAAACCAGGGTTGCCATTCTTGCTCCATCCATTCAGAGCCAGAAAAACAATGTTCAAGGAAAACCCGGAGTTGCACTACTTCCTTTTGCTGCTCATATTCGCAAACCCACTATCAATATTGTTTGTGCTTAAATGAATTGTTACAGAGTTTAATGAAGATAGATCTGAGAACTCTAAAGTGGGTTAAAGCAGTATAGGTCTTCATTAACAAAGCTCAGGTGGTCAGTTGTAAAAGAAAGAGCTACGTTAAACTATCAGTACATGGAAAAACCGGGTGTGTGAGGAGGGGGGCCAAATTGTTTCAGTGCCCTGTTGCTGTGTCACAAACCACCCTCAACAGGCTGGAGAGATGGTTTACAGCATATGCTAGTGTGCATATTAGCCCTTCTTATTTTTCTTACTTATTCATGAAAAACACTTGTAAAGGCCAACAAACAGACCTTGAACTATTTATAGGCTTTTCCATTTTTGTCAGTGGCTTTCTTTTTGTTACTGTTATTTTGTTCTTGCTTTTTGCTGCTTTTGTTATTGTTTTGTTGGTTTTGACTTCCTTTGTTGTTTTATTTGGCTTTGCCTGGTTTGTGCACTTATTAATGTCTCTGCATGTCTATCTAGCTAAGATACAGGGATAAATAATTCAGAGATGAAAAGAACAGGACCAATGGTTCCAGGCAGATATGGGGGAAGGGGAGGTGGGAGAAAGGAGTGGGTGGGGAACCAAGTCAGTACAAGGAAACAACAAGTGAACTAAAATCGATGGAAGGTAGGTCATAGGATGCCTAGTGGGGCTCAATCAAGGGCAATGTAACAGTGAGGAATTACTAAACCCAAATGAAGATCGAACATGATGGTGGGAGAAGAGGGAAGTAAAAAGAAATAGAGGAAAGAATCAAGAGGCAAAGGACATTTATGGAGGCCTAAATACAGACATGTACATATGTAAATATATAAAATAAGAGGGGAATAGAACTATGTACTCCTATCTATGTTAAGAATTAAGGTTGTAGATGGACATTAGGCCTCAAAATTCAAGTACTCTCTTAACACAAGAACACTTTGTTCTAACAATCCGGTATTCTGTGATGTTCACCTTCCCAACATGATCACTGAAGACAAAATGGGTACATAAGCAAATGTGGTGAAGAGAGCTGATGGTGCCCGGCTATCAAAAGATATACATCTTGGATCTTAAAGGCTTGAAGATAAACAAGTGACTATCTAGCTGAGAAACAACAAAGCCCACATGGAAGAAGCACACCAGCCTGTGTATTCATGGGGTGTCAATGGGATCAGGTATCAAGCATCTAAGACCCAAAATAAAACCGCACCCAAGGTGAATGGGACAGGGAGAACATGGAGTAGAGATCCAATGCCCATCTGTAGGCGATTGGACATTCCCTCACAGAGGGGTCACAGGGAAGAGATGAACCAGGGTGCACTATAGCAACCATGAAACACACAACTTTCCTCTAGCTCTTTAGTGCTTCCTTCACCCCACTAGACCAGAGCATGCACATGGCTACAGAAGAGAGCCTGCAACACAGGCAATCTAGGATAGATAAACCTCTCAGGGTCATCAAGGAAAGTATAAAGACTAGGACGATTCAGAGAGGTGGGAGAAGAAAGGGGGAATCAATCACAAGGATCAATCTAGAACCCCCTCTCAGGGGGATGAATAACAGAAAAGTGGGTGAGGGGTGATGGAGGATGGTGTAAGATATGGAAAAAATAACCTATAACTTATCAAGGGTTCATGAGGGAGGGCAGGCGAGGAAGGGAGGGAGGGGGAAGAAAGGGGTATCTGATATCAGGGGCTCAAGTGGAAAGAGAATGCTTTGAAAATGGTCATGGCAGCATATATACAAATGTGCTTGATGCATTGGATGAGTTTATGGATTGTGAAAAGAGATGTAAATGCCCCAATAAAAATATTAATATGTATATATATTAAAAAAGATAAGCATTCGGAACCAAAGCAATGGGTGTTCAAAGAGAAGAGACAGGATTTAGAGGAGGTGGCGGGGCCAATACTGTGTGATACTGTGGTTAGGTGCCATCAAGTCTGTTATGACTCACAGAGACCCTGTGAACAACAGAACAAACCCTTGCTCCGTCTTTCCACACCTTCACATTCTCATGTTTGAGCCCATAGATGCAGTCACTCTGTCAGCCTATCTCATCACGGGTCTTTCTCTTCTTCAATGCTCTTCTACTTAACCAAGCATGTCCTTCTCCAGGGACTGGTGTTTCCTGATCACATGTCCAAAGTGCATGAGACTATGTCTCCCCATTCTCACTAAGGAACATTCTAGTTGTACTTCTTCCAAGACAGATTTGTTTAATCTTTTGGCAGTCTGTAGTACTTTCAATATTCTTTGTCAGCGCCATAATTCAAATTCATCGATTCTTCTCTGATCTCCTTTATTCAATGTCCAACTTTCACATGCATGTGAGGCTTTTGAGAATACCACGGCTTGGGTAAGGCTCATCTTAGTCCTCAAAGCAACATCCTTGCTTTTCAATATTCTAAAGATATCCTGGGCAGCACTTCCACCTAATGCAGTGGTTCTCAACCTTCCTAATGCCGCAACCCTTTAATACAGTTCTTCATGTTGTGGTGGCCTCCAACCATGAAATTATTTTCATTGCTACTTCATAGCAGTAATTTTGCTACTGTTATGCATCAGGCAACCTCTGTGAATGGGTTAGTCGACCCCCCTAAAGGGGTCGCTACCCACAGGTTGAGAACCACTGGCCTAATGCAATGTGTTTTTTGATCTCTTGACTGTTGCTTCTATGAGCCTTGACTGTGGATCCAAGCAAGACAAAATGCTTGACAACGTCAATCTTTTCTCCATTTATCATGATGGCACCTATTTGTCCAATTGGGAGGATTTTGGTCTTCTTGATATGGAGTTGTGATCCATACTGAAGACTGCCATCTTGGATCTTCATCAACAAGCATGTGAAGTCCTCACTTCAGCAAGCAAGGCTGTCATCTGCATATCGAAGGTTAATGAGCCTTCCTCCAAACCTGATACCACATGCTTCTTCATAGAGACCAGCTTATCTGATTATTTGCTCAGCTTACAGATTGAATAAGTATGGTGAGAGGATCCTGACACACCTCTTGCCTGATTTTAATTCATGCAGCATTCCCTTTCCTGTTCCAATGACTGCCTCTTGGTCTGTGTACAGATTCTGCAGGAGCACAATGAAGGGTTCTGCAATTCCCATTCTTCTCAAGGCAATCCATAGTTGGCTATGATTCACATAACTGGATGTCTTTGCCTAGTCAGTAAAATACAATTCAACATTTTTCTGGTAAAAAAAATAACAATGGGAAAAAATAAACCTGCTCTCTATCCCCTTAAAGCTGATAGTCTCAGGGGTTGAAAATAGAACATATTAGTTACATAGAAGCAAGTTTGAATTACAGCTGCACTGGTGCTCCGAAGAAGGGCTATTTGGCACTAAGAGTCTAGAATGGAAGGACTGACTTGATGATCATGAATGCTTTGCTAGGTAAGAATTGACGGCGTCAAGAGTTAAGGGATAGCAGGAGTTCATTAGATAGATACATAGAGTAAAAGCCCTGCAGGCAAAAGCAAATGTGTGGGCAAGATTCTCTGGCAAAGCCGGGTCCTGGCACACGGGCACTCTCAGCTTGTTTCTGTGGAAAGCAGCCTAATAAATTCATCCTGGCACAATGGTGAATGACCGTGACTATTGTTGTGTATCCTGGGACAGTTGCATGTTTATTCTTAGAGATAGAAATTCTTAGCCTAAGGTGGGGAGGGGGTCCTTTTTTGACACAAGCACCAGGGCCAGGTGCTAAGGAGGAAATCCTGGGTACGCAGGGGTCCCCAATGTCATTCAGTTCATTCTGCTCAGAAGATCCACCATGGAAAAGGAGGAAATGAGGGGAAACAGACATACATATTAAGGAACTTGAAGAGATATTGAGAAAGGGGAGCAGTCAGAATTAGAGGTTATTTTGAAATATGAGAAAGGGAAGGAACCAAGTTTAGTATGAGAGTGCTGGGTCATCGTGGTTTCGGTACCCTGGTGCTGTGTAACCACCACCCTCCACATCAATTTATGACTGTGGACTCTGAGTGTCAGGCCTCCTGGAAAGATTCAGCTGTGACTCTCTGGCTCCAGGGGATTTTGGCTAGCATCCTTCACACAGCTGCTTTCAGCTGGCAAGTCCAAGATGTCCCTCATCTGCCAGGGATTTCTCCACATTGCCTCTCATCATTCACCCAAGCTTCTCTACGGACTCCAGGATATGGTAGCTGGATCCCCAGAGGGGATTTTCTAAGGGACCAATTACAATGCACAAGCCCTTGCTAAATCTCTACATGGCCCGTGTTATGTCTCATTGGTCAAAGCAAGTAACCTGATTAGGCCCAAGAAGGACTGGGACGTGTATGCCATGACATGTGCTCTTAGGGTTTCCACACCTGGGATCAACCTTGTGTGAGTACACGATCTGCAAAACTTCACAAGAACATTTGTCCCCTCCGTGCCTCGGGTCTGAAAATATTTTCAGACTCTACTTCACAAAGTAAATAGAGTTGACAAGTGTTTATGTCCTCCATAGTATTAAGTGGCCCACTTTGGTGAAAATATTATTTACATATATATACTTGCATCTGTCTATATACAGATAATGAGAGAGAGGAGATATGGATAGATATCAAGGGAAATAGTAACTGGATTCCTCATTCCATGGCAAAGAAGAGGGACAAGCACGTTAGCTACTTCTGACATATGTTCAGAGAAACATATCAGAAATGATCAAGTGAAATGTTTTGGCTATCTATATATGTCTGTGACTTTGCCATCCCAACTTCTTATGATTATTAATCTCAGAATGGGGACATCGCATTTGTGGCATGTTTGGGAAACAGACCACACTTGTGATAGGCAAGAAAGGGTTTACGGAAAACTAGGCTCAGCTCAATTGGGGTGGTGAGAAAGAAATTTCTGGAAAAGTGACTGGCTGGTACTGATGGTGGATCTGATGTGCCTGTTGTGATAGAGCTGCCAGTTGGGAAGAAAAGTTGGTCACAAAGTAGAGGAGACAAAGGACAAAGGAAAACCCATGAGGACAAACTGAAACCCTTGCCTACCCTCAAACTCGGTGGCATTGGTCACACAGAGAAGCTCGTGACAGTCTCCAGGTGTGCCTTGCTCAGAATGTCGAGAAGCTGAGGAAAGATCCAGGTCCAAGGGTGAAGCAGGAGATTAGTAGAAATGTGGCCAATAGTATCCGCATCTGACCCTCCAAACGAACCTGCAGAGAAATGTGGCTGCCCTTGCACTTACCTTCAAATCTCACAGTTTCCCTTGGCTCAACTCTTAACCTGGAGTCGAACAAGGAAGGAAAGCCTGGGAAACATACTTCCAGCTAGCTATGTTTAAAAAAAAAACAACTACAACAATATCAATACCCACCACACATCAGATAGAACATTGCTACTTTGATACCGAAAGGAAGCATGAGCCCAGAGTTTCAGAGTTTCAGAGGCAGAGGGACTATTGAATTGCTGTGAAACCAAAACTCACTGCCACCAGGTCCATTCCAACTCCTAGTGACCCTAGAAGGTAGAACTGGTTCCTGAGAATGCAACTCCTCATAGGAATAGAAAGTCTCATTTTCTCCCACAGAGCGACTGATGGTTTCAAACTGCTGGCCCTACAGTTAGCAGCCCAATGCACTAAGCACCCAGGTCTCCCCATTGAACTGATTTGCCTGGTTTCCAATGGCTCCGTGTCTTCTTACTAACTTGAACCATGAGTGATGCAAAAAACGCAGAGAGTTCCCGCTCCGCACAAGCTCTGACAAAGATAGGGTAAGGAACAGATGCTGGAAAAGGCCGAGAATACGACATGTTCTTTTTTGCTTGAAAGCAACCTAAGAGAAAGATGAGTCAGGGCCAAAATTGCCAAAGAATGACTGAAAGGAGGGACTCCAGGAATTCAGAGCCCACATTTCTCCATAGGGTAACTCAAAAATGATAAAGTTCTCTACCACAAGAATTTTATTTAAAACATCAATAGCTCACTGCCATCAAGTAGATTCCAATTCAGAAAATCTCTATAGGACAGAGTAGAACTTCTTCACAGGATATCCAAGGCTGAGAGTCTTTCATTTTAGATATCTATTTTATTTATTTATTATCATTCCATAGTCTAATCATATCAAGCAGTGTTGTATAATCGCCACCACAAACAATTTCAAAACATTTTCTTTCCTTCTTGTACTCCTTGATATCTTCTCCCCATTACACTCCCCCCTCAATGCACCTCCCCTGCTGTACCCCCGGGAATCCTTATTCTAGTGATTATCTCCATAGATTCATCTACCCTGGGTTTCATAGACTGAAAAACATAGGGAAATGCATGAGAGTCAAGAAAGCCACCAATAATGACAAAATTTTAATCCGCTGTAGCCATCTCCACCATACTCCCTCCCAGTCTGATCCCCAGGCCGTTCCCCTCTCCAGGGACATGAAGTACAAAGTCTACCCAAAGAGATCAGATGACAAGACCATCACTATTCCAGTGAGATTCTCATTTTAATCCACTGTAGCCATCTCCACCATACTCCCTCCCAGTCTGATCCCCAGGCCGTTCCCCTCCCCAGGGACGGTGAGAGGGAAATCACTGCAGGCGCCGGGGCTGGGAGCCTTTATGGGCACAGTCTTCTCTTTCTCTCCAAGCCAGTGGATTGGAAATCACTGACTTTGCAGTTAGCAAGCCAACAGGTAAGAGTTAATAAAAATTTATGGTCATAAAAAATTATATTACATATTTGAAAGAATTACTTTTGTAATTTCTTGATTTTGTGGATTTTCATGTTCCCTCCATTTAAAATGGTTTCTCCTTGTCTGCCTATCAACTTTACCTCAAACCTTCCTCAGTAAAGCCTCCCGATAAGCCTCTACTCAGACTCCATCTCCTACTCCCCAGGAAAGGGAGCTATTTTCTCCTATAAACCACCTCCAATTTGCAAATGGTCCAAGTTTCACACGGAGACAAAATTATAATTTTGGATTTATCTCTATCCCATACTGGACTATAAGCTTCCTGAAGGCAGGAACTATATCACATGTCTCTACCTGACACTGTACATAACATACAATAAGTAACACATGGCAGGGCTTGTCATTATCAACTGATTGTAAGAGATCAAACCAAAATGATAGTGGAGGGAATAGAATTCAAAGATCTCCATATGAGCAATTTCTTACAATCAAGAAAAGGTAATGAATTGCTATTACTGGCTCCTTTTTATTCCTCGTTGGCTTTGAATTGAATATCCTTCCCCAAAATTTCCTCTTACAGATGTCAATGTCCTCTGTGACATATCCTACCTTCATTCTGAATTTCAAAGAAGTATGCTAGTGTGCCCCACCCCCACCCCTGCTTCCTCTTCTTAGAGCTGGGGTAGGGGGGTTGGGGGGGGAAGGGGGGCACCACCTCTTCCTTGGCTCTTTTACAAGAAGCAAAAGGTCTCCAAGTTCAGAAGTAGCCACTCTGCTCTTCTCAACTCGGCTTTCATTTTGATAAACCTGCCCGATTCCACAGGCTTCGGCACATGGGAAGTAGTGCTCATCTTAAATTTAAATGGTACCTTGTTGCCCTAAGATCTCCCTAAATGTCTTCTAATTTTATGCCAGGGAGTGTCATGAAAATATTAAATAATGGTAACTATAAACATGTTTATTTTCTGTGTTCTATTTTGCTCAGCTTGCTTTATGTGTGTGGAGGAAAAAAATATATATACGCACACACACATACACACATTTATTGTTCCAGAGGAACAAAAAAGTAAATTAATAAAATAGGAACGATGAGATTTATTACAATGTCTAAGCCCTTATAATTTAATGAAAAGAAATGTAGTTGATTGGCAGGAAATTTGATTCTTGTTCTTTCATCTGCCTGGGGATAATTACAGAAAGACTGTGATGTTTTGTGCTCCAACTTCTCCAGGAAAAAACTACAATTAATAACATTCACAGAAATCACTATTTTCAAAAGTAGTTCATGAGTAACAAATACATCATTATAAAAAAATTAGATCTGCTTGAATTGTTAACATGTCCTCAAAAAGATAGTAACCGTTAAGAGCGATATTTCAACCGTTTCAATGTGCCCCAATTGTGAATTAATGGTTCTTTTCAACTTCTGACCAATAAATTTAATACTAAAGAGCTGCTGATAAATCAATAAAATAGAATGATAGAGTACTTTATGTTTCTGAAGAAGCAGCAGGGGTGAGCATGGAGGGAGGCGGGGGGGAACCTTACCCCCAAACAACTCAATGACTCACTAAATTCTTTAGAGGACAGAAACTGATTTGGTCCAAATGACAAAAAAGTCACAAGATGTTTAAAGAAATATGGAAATAAAAGGAAGAAATCCACAAAGTGAAGGATCTAATCATTTCAATATCCTCTGGCAAATTTCTTCTTCTACGATCAATTATGTTTGAGCTACTCGTGGAGTAGTGGGGAGTGGGACATACCCCAAACAACTCCATGCCTCACTAAGTCGTTAAACATACCAATTTCTGAAGTGATTTAGTTTTAAATCAGAAGATGAATTAAATGGCTCTTACGTGTTTGTTTGAAGAATTTGGTCTGATGCCATTTCAAATTACTTCAGTAATAGAGTGCTTACTATAGCTTGGTGGAAATAATATGAATACCCTGCTCTCGTTCAGAGGCTTGAAAAAAAAAAGCCAACCCAATTTGATTTTTAACAGAAGGTGAAATTCTCCAAAATAGATTGAGATTATTATAATCCCCTTCTTGTGTATTTCTTCCTTCTCACTTCATACTGCTTTAAACAATTTGTGATTCTTCTTTCCTTTGAACTGAAAAGAGTACGAAAATGACAATGTGGAAGAATATCATTACCAAGACTAGATAGAATAGTGTACACCTCAACAGAAACCAGACTAGACAGACAGCAGCTGACCCACGCCACCCAAATATTGACATTGCATAACTCACCTTGCTCTCTGCCCCAACTTCACCTCTATAGGAAGAGCATTCCCACCAGCAGGAGCAAGAGCAAATATCCTGAGTTAAGGTTTTTTTCCATTATGAGTGAAAATGTGGGCTCAAGAAAAAAAAATTACAATATATATTCGTGTATAAGCCAAGTTTTTCAGCACATTTTTAATACAGTTTTTGTTGTAAAATTAGGTGTCTTGCCTTATATTCAGGTTGGCTTAGACTCGAGTAGATATGGTAAGTTTATTTTAGAAAAACACAATCATAATTTTGCACATCCAAGTGTATGCTCTGTGTGTTAGTCTGGTGGACTAGAGAAACAATTTCATGGACACTCATATGTGTATAAGAAAGAGCTTTATATGCAAGAACAATTGAATATTGAGAAAACATCCCAGCCAGTCCAGATCAAGTCCTTAAGTCTGATATTAGCTTATATGTCTGATACCAATCTGTAAGTTTCTCTTCAGACTCACAAAACACATACAATGATGCCGAATGCAGGGTGATCACAGACCGTGGGTGGAAATTCGTATGTATCCAGTGACATTGTAAGCATCTCAGCACTGGCAGGGGTCACCATGTGACTTCTCCAGCTACGAGGCTCTGGCTGCCATCAGCCTGTCACCATGTGGCTTTTCAACTGCAATGTCTCACAGGGAGTGAGCGTGTAACTCACCTCGAGCGAGCTATGTATCTCCTTAATGCCTCCAAATGAGGTCTTCAAGCCCTAGTGCCTCCAAATGAGGTCTTCAAGCTGCCACCTGATTGACAGCTAAACTCCACCCCTTCACTCTTAATCCTCTCAAATTGACAACAGAATATGTAACTACCACATCTGTGAGACATAAATGCACAGGAAAAAGGTTTTGCGTGACTGGCTGCAAGATGGGAAGGTGTCAGAGGTTAGCTCAAGCAAATAGATGCAGCAGGCGTGTCACTGGGAAGCAAACCCCAGAAAGCTGGAGCATCTGTTTTGTCGTGTATGTGACCCAAATGGCAACAGTTGATTAGGTACATCGGGGTGGGTATGTAATTTGGTGGGCGGAATGCAGATAGCGTTCGCGGTGTAAAAAGAGCAGGCTCTTGTTTGTGCTATGAAGTTAACATTTTTTTTGCTCCCATTTTGTAAAAGGCCAGCATCCTCTTGTTGGAAATGTACAGGGGTTCTTTAAGATACTTATTTAAACAATGTAGTATGACATGATTCTTCCCTGTATGAGCACCGTCCTTTCATTTGGTTTTTTTTAACAAAAGTGTTAAGAGTGGCTGAGATCTTGCTATCGTTCAAGTCTTATTTGCATTGCAGGATCCTGAAGACCCACAGAATGTTCCCTTGTACAGAATGAGTACTCATTAACTAGTCCCTATTGTTATGATTATTCTGCCACTAATTTACTAAAATGAACGAGGGAAACAACAACTGGATTACTAGACCCAAAGGAACATGACAGGGGAGGTTGGCCAGTAATGAGGAGCTAACAGTGAAGACAAGGAAGAAGAAATGTCCTGAAACTGTGGTGACAACTGCACAATTCTCATGAATGTAACCGAACTATTGAAACATATGATATGTGGATTTTATGTTGGTGAAATGTTAAAGATAAATAAAATGAATGAGGATAGAGAATCTATTCATCCACAGTTGGAAAAAACAAACAAACAGTAACACAATGTGGCAGTTACATAATCTGTGAACTTGAGTGAAGGGGTAGAGTCTAGCCTATCAATCAGGTCGCAGCTTGATGACCTCATTTAGAGGAGCTATGGGGATAAATAACTCATGGGAGGCCAGATTCAGTCTTTCTACCTTCCCTTTCCTGCTGTTGAGACACTCAGAGAGCTGGAGGAGACATGTGGAGACCTTTGCCAGCATTGAGATGCTTCCACTGTCACTGGATCCAAGAGATCTTCTGCCCACTGGTCTGTGATCTCCCTGCATTTGGCATCATTGCATGGCTGCATGAGTCTAAAGAGGAATTTATGGACTAGTATCAGACATATGAGCTAATGTCAGACTTATGGACTTGATCTGGAATGGGCTGGGATATTTTCTCAATGTATAATTGCTCTTTTATATAAAGTTCTTCCTTATACACATATGAGTGTCTATTAATTTGTTTCTCTAGTCAACCTAAATTAACACACACACACTCCAAGGAAACATCCATATAACCATAAGGAATTTGGAAATATCATAAACTTCCTGATGAGATATTAACAGAAGTTCATGTGGTATACACATAAAGGTACTCTCCCTCACCTTGTATGGTAATGTATTTATGAGAACATCTCTGTGTTTGATTTATCAAGATGTGATAAATTTTAGATATACAAGTCAGACAAAAAAAGGGATTCATTTTGTAGGAAACAAACACTCTTTTGTACTGATGATATTATCCAATCACTGTCTCTTGAGTTCATCACTAAAATCCCCTTTGGTAAAATTTGTACAAATAGACTTCTGGGTAAGATACATTACAAAGTGAGCTAATCAGTATGTGGTTGTTGTTAAAACCCATCAAATCGGCTCCAACCCACAGTGACCCTATGCACAACGGAACAAAACACTGCACAGTCCTGCAGTATCCTCACAATTGTTCCTGCGCCTGAGTCCACTGATGCAGCCACTGGGTCAATCCATCTCCCTGAGGGACTTCCTCTTTTTCACTGTCCCTCAAGTTCACCAGACATGATGTCCTTCTCCAGGGACTGGAATCACCTGACAATATGTCCAGAGTAAGTAAGACGAACTTTTGCCATCCTTGTCTGCAGAGAGCACTTGGCCTTACTGTTCCCCATTCAGACTTGTCCTATTAGCAGTTTATGGTGCTTTCGATATTCTTCTCCAGCGCCACAATTCAAATGTGTCTATTCTTCTACAGCCTTCTTTATTCAATGTCCAACTTTCATGTGCATATGACGCAATGGAGAATACCATGGCTTGGGTCAGGCACACCTTGGTCCTCAAAGTAACATCGCTGACTTTCAATACTCTAAAGAGGTCTTGAGCAGCTGACCTACCTAATGCAATATATCTTTTGACCTCCTGACTGCTGCTCTCAGGAGCATTGATTGCGGATCCAAGCAAGACAAAATCTTTGACAACTTCTACCCTTTCTCCATTTATCATGATGTTACTTATTGGTCCAGTTGTGAGGATTTGGGTCTTCCTTACTTTGAGTTGTTATCCATACTGAAGGCTGCAATCCTTTCCCTTCATCAGCAAGTGCTTCAATTCATCCTCACTTTCAACAAGCAACGTTGTGTCATCTGCATACTGAAGCTTGTTAATAAGCCAATTAACACCATGACTTCTGTTAATTCCTCCAATCCTGATGCCACATTATTCTTCATATATTCCAGTCTCTCTGATGGTTTGCTCAACATGCAGATTGAATAAGTATGGTGAGAAGACACAACACTAACACACATCTTTCCTGATTTTAAACCATAGAGAATTTCTTTGTTCTGTCTGCACAACTGCCTCTTGATCCTCAGTGCAATCAAGTGTTCTGGAATTCCAGTTCCTCTCAATGTTATCCACCATTTATTATGGTTCACACAGCAGAATGCTTTTGCATAGGCAATGAAAAACAAGTTAACCTCTTCCTGGTATTCTTTGCTTTGATGCAAGATGCATCTGGCATCAGCAATGATATGTCCCTTGTTCCACACCCTTTTGAATCAGGCCTGAACTTGAATCAGTACATTGGCAGCTCCCTGTCAAGCGACTGCTGCACTTGTTGTTGGACGATCTGAAGCAAAATTTTAATTGTGTGTGATATCAATGATATCGTTCTGTAGTTTGAGAATTCTGTTGGGTCACCTTTCTTTGGAATGGACACAAAAATGAGTCTCTTCCCGTCAGTTGATTCGGTAGCTGGCTTCCAAATTTCCTAGCATAGATGTCTTCCAAAGTTGAAGTTGTCAAGGATTTTGTCTTGCTTGGCTCCGCAATCGATGCTCATGAGAACGGCAGTCAGGAGGCCTTCCAAATTTCCTAGCACAGCTTCCAGTGTTTCTTCAGCTTTCTGAAACATTTCAATAGGTATTCCATAAATTCATGGGCCCTTGTTCTAGGCTAATGCATTCAGTGAAGTTTGAACTTCTTCAAACAATATAGATATTCTGACATTCTTAGATGGATAGTATTCCTATAGGATTTTCTTTTCCATCCCTGCGATATGCAGATGACACAGCCTTGCTTATTGAAAGTGTGGAGGAGATGAAGGACTTGCTGATGAAGACGAAAAACCGAAAGCTTTAGTATGAACTACAATTCAATGTAAAGGAAGCAGAAATCCTCAAAACTGGACCAACAGAGAACATCATGATCAACGGTGAAAACACTGAAGTTGCCCAGCATTTCAGCTTGCTTCAACCCACCATCATTGTTCAAGGAAGCAGCAATCAAGAGCTCAAAAGACAAATTACATTGGGTAAATCTGACTGCCCAAGACCTCTTTGGAAAGCAAGGATGTTACCTTGAGAACTAAGGTGCTACTGACACAGTCATGATGTTTTCAGTCACCTCATATGCAAGTGAAAATGCGACCTTGAGTAAGGAAGAACAATTGAAGAAGACTAGATGTATTCGAATCATGATGCTGGTGAAGAATATTCAAAGTACCATAGACTGCCAAAAGAACAGTCTGTCTTAGAAGAAGTATAGCTAGAATTCTCCTTAGAGACCAGGCAAAGTAAGTCTCATGTAATTAGACATGTTGTCCAGAGAGATCAGTCCCTGGAGAAGGACTTCCTGCTTGGTAAAGTGGAGGTGGAGTGGAGGAGCAACGGAAACGAAGGTCAAGGTCTCGACAAGATGGCGGCAATGCAGTGGTTGCAACAGTACGCTCAAACGCTGGGACAGGTGTGGCACACGACGGGGCACACTTTCGTTTTGTGTTCCACAAAGGGTCACTCCGAGTCAGGACTGACCAGAGAGCACCTAATAATACCACCACCGCCTTAATCGTCATATCAAGAATCCCAAGTATTGGTCCCTCTAATTACAATTGTATCATCTGCAGGACTACTTTACCAACATTCAAAAAATCCCCATCCAACATTACAATACCCATCACATTAAACGTCTAAAATCATTTAAATGAAGAAAACAGTTCATAACTACAAAACAAAATTTTTCTTCTCAAAATGATATTCATAATATTGCTTAAGCGAAATGAGTTTAAGAATGGTAATCATGAGCTCTTCAAAATCCAAAATGCAACCATTTCTGCTGCATTTACTGAACCAACATTTGAAACTCTTACTGTACAAGCTTCTTTTTTTCTTCCTTGTTAATTAACCTAATTCTTCTTTCCTCGGAAAGTTTAAGAGCAGCTGGATTATTCAAGTTGCTGCCACTGGAGTGGAAGGGATTTTTTTTTTACCATTCTGACTGAATAATATCTATTGGCAAAGACTCTTGGATTAGATATTTGGACTATTCTCCTCAGCTATATAAAAGACTTGTCCAAATTTAGAGGACCTAATACATGGCATAAATATACTATCAAACTTAATGAAAAACACACAAACAACAAATGGCAAATTTGATGACTGGGACCATATAAAAATTAGACACTTATGTGCATATGGAGATTTAAAAAGAGAACCCACAGACTGTGAAAAAAATGTTGGCAATGAGCTATCAGAGAAGGAATTAATCTCTCAAATTTATAGAAAACTTCAACACCTCAACAAGAAAAATACAAATATTCAAATTGAAAAATAGCCAGGGGACCTGAATAAACACTTCACCAAAGAAAACATCCAGGCAGCCAACAAATGCAAGAAGAAAAACTAGCAACTGTCAGCTATTAGAGAATTGCATATCAAAACGACAAGATACCACCTGACCGCAACATGAATTGCAAAGTTCAAAACACAGAAGACAATAAATACTAGCTGGGATGACAAACCTCATAAATATACTGCTGCGTGGGGCTGTACATGGTGCAGCCAATTTGGAATGTGATCTGGCATTCCCTCAAAATGTTGGGAATAGGACAAATACTGCCTGAGCCTTTAAGGATGGGCACCCAGACAGGTATCTGTTCTTGGGTTATATATTCTAATCCAGGCCCCAAGCAATGAGGTTGTGTGGCTGCCTAATACTCATGATCCAGATCTCACCCCCTTATCTATACATCTCAAAACCCACTTCAACAGAGAAGGTCTCACCTCAGCTGGGATCAATTCCTGCCACATAGCACTGTGCCAAGGCCCCACAAATCAAGGACACTCCTGCGAGGGTGCTCAGTGAATCTTAACGTAAACTCAAGTTCAGAGAAGGGGAGAGGATATTTCTGTCTCAGAGACAGTGACTTCACCTCTGTTGGTGGGTGGACTTGCCATGGTAGAAACTGTTTAACATTACTTGTATAGATCCCCAGTGGGAGGTCTTCGCTGCGTTTCTATCCAGCCCTTGGTGACTCAGGCCAAGTGCAATAGGCAATTATAGAACTTTCTTGGTGCATAGCATCTTTCACAGGCCACACCAGAAGAATCCAATTTGGAAACCCCACTAGGTAAGCCAGACTTTACCTTAAATGCACCTGTACATTAAAGGAGCTGAGCGATTTCCTTGGGCTTAGAGCTGAAATGCCCTCGTATGTGACAAAGCAGATGACTGCGATCTCAAGGTGATGGATTTGGAAATCGTACTTTGGTTCAAATCTCTTGCTTTGAGGGTGCTTAAATAAACTGAAATTTAGGACTACCATATATTTGTTATTCTCATATTCTTTGCTGTTTTTTATGACGCCTTGGTCTAGCAGGTATAATTCTGCCTTAGTGAATGAGTGTTTGTAAAAGTTTTGTCCTATCTCCAACTCTCATTGCTTGTGTAAATAGTGTCTGATCACTAAAATTTTTAATCTGTGCAAGTCCATGTGATCTAGTCAATAAAAACTGTCCTATAGCATCAAAGACCAAAAAAAAATCATAGAATTGTGAATGAGGGGGAGTGGGGCATGGGGAGCCAGGGCCCATCTGTGGGAAATCGGACATCCCCTTGCAGAAGGGCTTCGGGGAGGAGACAAACCAGTCAGGGTGCAGTGTAGCAATGATGAAACAATTTTCCTCTAGTTCTTGAATGCTTCCTCCCCCCCCCCCCCAATGTCATGATCCAAATTCTACCTTACAAATCCAGTTGGACCGGGGGACATACACTAGTACAAATAGGAATTGGAAACACGGGGAACCCAGGACAGATGAACCCGTCAGGACCAGTGGTGAGATTGGCAATACCGGGAGGGTGGAGGGAAGACAAGGGAGAAAGGGGAAACAGATTACAAGGATCTACATATAACCTCCTCCTGGGGGATGGACAGTGGAGAAGTGGGTGAAGGGAGATATTGGACGATGTAAGACATGACAAAATAATAATAATTTGTAAATTATCAAGGGTTCATGAAGGAGGGAGGGGAGGGACGGGGAAAATGAGGAGCTGATACCAAGGGCTCAAGTAGAAAGCAAATGTTTTGAGGATGATGATGACAACATATGTACAAATGTGCTTGACACAATGGATGGACCTATGGATTGTGATAAGAGTTGTACAAGTCCCCAATAAAATGTTTTTTAAAAATGAATTTAAAATTTTTCAAAAGAGAGGAAACTTAAAAAACCTGTCCTATACATGTGTACTTTACTAAACAGTATTTTAAACTGTATGTCACTTAGCTAATGATATGATCAATAGAATTACCATATGTGGATAATTTATAATATTCACCCAATAAAATGATAATGATGTCTCTAAAGTGAACCAGAGACATATAGAAATCATAGATCTATAAATGAATTTTTTTTAAACCAAAACTTTAATCCCAAAGGTTCTAACTAAATTTATTACAAATGACAGCAGGGAAGAAACTTGTTCAGTGACTCAGAGTTCAGCTCTACGTGGCACCCTGAAACTGGCAGGACACTGGTATCTTGGATAGTCTTCATTCTCCAAATATATGATGTTACCAATATCTATCAAAACGAATGTATGACCTTAACTTCTGAAACCTATCAGCTTCTCCACCCACTGGATAACTTCTGCACATTGTTAAGGCTCAGTCGGATTTTTTGAAACCTCTAAGTTACTTGAGCGCTGCAGCGGTTCACTTTTATCTACTGGCTTTTACGCTCTCAGTCGCTCTCAACGACTGCTTATTCGGCTACAGCTGTATCCTATGTCCAAGTCAAGGTCAAAATGAAAAGTTCAGAGTTTGTTCTTTTCCCGTTTTGTTTCCTCAATATTAAAACATCACCCTTTGGCTGGGCAAGATTTAGAGGTTTGTTATCAGTCTTCTGTAAGACTAAGTGAAGTCCAAAACAAATTCAGTTTTGTGGCTTAAGGGGGCACTGTAAAGCAATAACATTGTGTCATTAAACGCCTTGTGTGATCCATTTCAAAGCACACAGTACATCTTCCTGGGTGTCATTGTTATGAGACCATAAACAAATTCGAGCAGCTAAACATCTTAAACGTGCACAAGAACTTAGGAGATCTCAAACAAAACTTGAATGCTCTGTACACACCCCTGTCCAATGACGTTTCCTATACACCACTACATTCCTCTTGCAAACGCGCCTTATTTTCTTTCATTTGACCTAGATGGGCGGCGCGACCTAGAAAAGGGGCAGGACAGCTAGTGATGTCTGCCCCAGGCGGTGAGCTCTCTTCTCCTCCCTAGAAAAGGGGCCTCCTCCGCTGCCCTGCCGGAGAAGCTTCTCCTCCTGGGAGAGCTGCACCAAGTGGAGGATGGTGACCGATGTTTCCGACTTCTTTCTGCACCATTGCTCAGCTCTGCTCTTATACAGCAGTGTACTTCATCGAGCTCCTGAACAGGATCCGCTGCATCCTGAGGATCTGCAAATTCAACCACCCCAGGACCGATGAGCCTATAAGGACAGCAAGTAGAACCAGGGGGAATGGGGGGAGGAGTACTGTTTGGGGGGAGGGGGTGTCGGCGGGGAGCTACAGTAAAAGGCAGACAGTTCAAGGAGTGCATGCAGAAAGAAAAATGTTTGGAAACTGACTGTGGTGGCAATTGTACAATATTACTTGATGTAATTGAAGTATGGAATGATATATGTATTAAATCCTAATTAATTTTTAAAATAAAGAAAGAACAAAAATTTAATAAAAATGTTAAAATCTAAAAAAAAAAACAAAACACGATTCAACCAAGTAAAGGTGAGAAGGTTTTAGCAAGCCAGGCACTTTGGAGGGAGCCATAATATCCGTTCCAATTCTGTTTAGTTACCCTTGTTTCCAAAATGACCTACACAGACCTTAGAGTCCAATGGACAAGAATGACAGTGTATTTCAAAATCTCGTTCTAGAAACACAGAGGGCTGAAATTACACACTCAAATGAGTCCTCTCCTCTGACCTGGTTCCTGCAGATCTCCTGCCTCCTCGGCATTCACAAAACGGTCAATACATATGAATGAATTTTAAGCTCACTTCATCATATCCCTAATCTAAGAGCAATTCACTCTATGACATGGCCCTACTTGATACTCACCCTCTTGAAGAGATCACCAACGATCAGATAGTGCCCAGCTATCAGAAATAGTGTCTGCGGACATGAGGGCTTGTCTTAAAACAAGCAGCCAACTAAGTGAGGTGTCAACTAAATCCACAAGGAAGAAGCTCACCCACCTATGTGACCCAAGGATTGTACATATTCAAGACCAAAGGATTGTACATAAAATCCAAAGTCAAAGGAAGGAAGAGTATTAGAGCATACGTTCTGAGCACCTAGTTTGCAGAAGGCTGTGGATGACAGGAAGGCTGAGGATGTCAGGAGGGTCCTGAACAGTGGACTCAGGCATAGGAACAATTGTGAGGATGGTGAAGGGTCAGGCAGTGTTTTGTTCTGTTGTACATAGGGTTGCTATGTGATCGAACCAACTTGATGGCAACTAACAACATGGATGACAGTCAAAGTCCAAAGTCCCTTTGCAGGAACCCCATGTGATTTAAGTGCCTGAAGAATCCCCTCTATTAACCAGAGATGTGAATTACCTTTCAATCAGAAAGAGTACATTGCAAAGTGCATTAAGGTAGATGAAATGAAGTTAAGATTTAACACCTTAGCATTCATTCTCCTTTGACCCATTTTAAATTTGTTCTTTTTAATTATTTTCTTTCTTTCTGAATGAGGATTTTCTGTGTTTTATTTGGTTATTGTTATTGGGGTTTTGCTTTTGTATGTACTTCATCATATGAAATCCAGGATAGATAAATCTATCGAGCCAATTACTGAATTAACAATTCCTTGTGGGTGTGGCAGAAGAGGCTGGGGGAATGGGGAGCTAGTAACAAAGAGTATAAGGACAAAGAATATGTTCACGAACTGATTGTGTTGATGACTGAATAATTCTTTTTGATATGATTGAACTATTGAATTGCATGATATGTAAGTTATGCTAATAAAATTTTAAATTAAGTTAAATTGGCATAACTTAGAAATTTCTTTAAAGCTGTAAATAGAAATAAAGTATGTGGTAGTCACCTAATGTGGTGTCAATTTAAGGATTAAGAGTGTAGGGGTGGAGTCTAGACTGTCAATCTGGAGATAGCCAATGAGACTTATGTGTGAGCATGGCCTTCTCCTGAGAATTCTGGGAAATCTGGGACATCCTCTTGGAGGTGGAAGACACTGCGCTCTCTCTGCCACTTCCTGGGAAACATTGCAGAAGGCAAGCCACGTGGATGCAACCAGACCTCTAAAGCCGGAGAAGCCACAGACCCTGCCAGCACTGAGATGCTTACAATGCCACTGGATCCAAAGACTTTCTACCCACTGGCTTGTGATCGTCCTGCCTTTGACTTCTTTGCATGTGTTTCGTGAGTCTGAAGAGGTCTTTATAGATTGGTATCGGACATATCAGACTTATGTACTGGGTTGGGATGCTTTCTTAATGTTCAATTGCTCTTGTATATAAACCTCTTCCTTATACATATGTGTGTCAATGGATTTTTTTTCACAAAGTATGACTGAGTAATCCCTATACTTGGTATATATCCTAGAGAAGAGGATGCCACAAATTGATAAATGCGACACCCATGTTCATCACAGCACTATTCACAATAGCAACAAATAAACTAAAGGCCCATTAGTAGAAGAATGGACAAGTAAACCTTGGTCTCCTAAATACAATGAAATATTGTGCAATGTCAAAGAATATGATGAATCTGCAAAGCACCTCATAGCATGGATAAACCTAGAGAGCATTGTGTTGACTGAAATTAGTAAAAAATAAAATGACAAAAACTGTATGAGACCAGCATTCTAAAAAATCAAGAAAGGGTTTTCACATTTACAGAAACATTTTTTTGATGGTTACCAGGAGTAGGATGATAAGGAAGGGGAGGGAAGTCACTGGGGTCTTACAAGCTTATTAACAGCTATCAAAAGTGCATCTATTGGTGTCTCCCTTTCTGGGGGAAAAGGTGATGAAAATTGAAAGACACATGGAGACAATAAGTCTAATGAGCTAATGGACCACACAGACATGAAGCTCCACAAGCCTGAGACCAAAAGAAGTGGATGGTGCCCGGCTACCACTACCAAGTGTTCTGAGGTTAGATCAGAAGGCCGTGGGTAGAATGGGGAAAATGAAAATAGAACTGAAAATTATAAGAGACCACACTGATTGGTCAGATAGAAAACTAGTGGGATCCCTGAGACAATGGCCCTTAGTCAACCTTCAATTCTGGAGCTGAACGCATCCCTATGGTAGAATAATCAGCCACTTGAGATGCAAAGGGCAGCATTTGCTCAGACATAATAAGTTCAGAAAGAAAGAAGAGTAGAAACAGAAAACAATGAGAGGAAATGGAGTAGGTGATGGTATATTGAAGGGACCAAAATGGATGAGTTGAAACAAAGTGGTCTAAATTGTTGAATATAAAACCAATTTGTCTACTCTGTGAACTATCATGTAATTCATAATAAAAAGTTTAAAAGTGGATTTGTCAAATGGTCCAGCACTAAAATGCTTTTGTTCATAAAACAACTATGCCTTGGAGAACTATTTTACTTCCTTACTAGGTGAACAAAGGGTTCTTATCAATTATTTAGACAGAATACTTTGGAAACAGATAAATTGAGCTAAGCTCCCAAATAAACTGATCTATACTCCAGTCCATAAGTATGTTGGATTAGAAAACAGATATATGTTAAGGTCAGGACTTGCATTGGATTTGAATATCTTTCTAGGTTCACTACTAAGATAAATCAAACCAGTTGCCACTTGATTCTAATGTCAACCCGTGTTTGTTTGTTTTTTCAGAGTAGCACTGTGCTCCACAGGGGTTTGTAATAGCTGTGACGTTTCAAAAGTAGAGTTCTGTGCCTTTCTTGTTAGATGTCGCGGATAGATGTAAACCACCAACCTTTTTGTTAGCAATCAACACTATTCAGGGATTCTATCTACCTGACATTCCTTGGCTGTTCTCTCTTTTGCTGCACAAAAAGGGTAGTACTCTGAATGCAATCTCTCTGCTTGCTGAAAGTGAGGACTTGAAGCACTTGCTGATGGAGATCAAGGATTGTACCCTTCAGTATAGATTACAACTCAATATGAAGAAAACCAAAATCCTCACAACTGAATCAATAGGTAATATCATGATAAAAGGAGAAAGAATGAAGTTGTCAAAAATTTCCTTCTGCTCAGATCCACAATCAATGCTCATGGAAGCAGCAGTGAAGAGAACAAAAGCCACGCTGCATTGGGTAAATCTGCTGCCAAGGTCTTCTAGAGTGTTGAAAAGCACGAAGTACTTTGAGGACTAAAGTGCCCCTGACCCAAGCCATTGGCTCATACGCATGACAGGGTTTTCTACTCCTGAAGCAAAGAGTTCCGGTCTGGGAAACCCACTGGGGCAGTTTTGCCCAGTCCTATAGGGTCGCTGTGGGTCAGTATCCACTCAATGGCAGTTGAGCTTGGTTTCATATGTATGTGAAAGTTGGACATTGAAAAAGGAAGGCTGATGCATTTGAATTGAGGTACTGGAGAATAATATTGAAATAATATTGAAAGTACAATGGACTGACAAAAGCATAAATAAATCTCTGTTTGAAGAAGTATATGGCCAGAGCGTTCCTTAGAGGCAAAGATGGCATGATTTCATCTTACATACTTCGGATATGTCAGGAGAGGCCAGACCCTGGAGAACATCATGCTCGGTGGAGGAGCAGGTTTTTTTAATTATTATTATTGTTTTTAAACTTCGCAATAAGTTAAGTCAAGACCATCAACGCTTTGGAATATTAATATTTACATTTGTATTTTCAAAAACTCCTATAAATATCCCTACCACTAAAGTAATTAAAATAAATATGAGCATACATTTTCAATTCAATAAACACAATTGGAAGACAGTTTTTATTGTTAGGTGCTGTCAAGTCAGTTTAGACTCATAGAACCTATGAATGAAATGCTGCCCACTACTTGGTTCCACACCAGCCCCACAATTGTTTCCCATGAGCCCATTGTTGCAGCCACTGTGTCAGTCCATCTCCTTTAAGGGTCAACCTCTTTGTTGCTGACCCTCCACTTTACCAAGCGTGATGTCCTTTTCCAGGGATTAGTCTATCCCAATAACATGTCCAAAGAGCATAAGACTAGGTCTCCCCATGCTTGCTTCTACGGAGTGCTCTGGCTGGACTTCCTCGGAGACGGATTGACGGGCTCTTCTGGCAGTCCCATGGTATTTTCAACAATCTTTGCCAACAGAACTCAAATGCATCAATTGTTCTGCAGTCTTCCTTGTTCATTGTTCACATACATATGAGGTTACTGAAAATAACCTGACTGAGCCCTCAAAGTGACATCCTTGTTCTTTAATAAAGAAGTCTGGAGCAACAGATTTGCCCACTGCAATACATCTTTTGGTTTCTTACCGGCTGCTTCCATGAGCAGTAATTGTGATTCAAGCAAAATTAAATCCTTGACCATTTCGATCTTTTCTCTATTTCCCATGACACTGTTTACTGGTCCAGTTGTGAGATGTGTCTTGCTGCATTGAGTTCTAGTCTGTACTGGAGGCTGCAGTCTAGTCTTCATCAGCAAGTGCTTCATTCTGTTGGCTTTCAGCAAGGAGTCATGACTCTTCCTCCAACTGGGATTCTGTGTTCGGCTTCATTTCGTCCACTTTCTCAGATTATTGGTTCAGCATTAATTGAATATGACTTGATGAAAGGATACAATTCTGACACATACCTTTCCTGAATTTAAACCATGCTAATTCATCCACTGCCACTGAGTGGATTCGGACCCATAATGACACTAGAGGTCAGAATAGAATTGCCTGTGGGTTTCCTTGACTAGAACATTTGATGGGAGTAGAAAGCCTTGCCTTTTGCCCATAGAGTAGCTTGGGGATTTGAAATACTGACGTTGGGATTAGCACCCCAGTGAGGAGCCTACTACATCACCAGGGCAACTTCTTAAATTATGTCTCAAAACCTCACTGCCATCAAGTCTACGCTGATTCATAGCGACCCTACAGGACAGGAAAAAACTATCTCTGTGAATTTTCTGAGACTGTAACAGTTAACAGGAGTAAAAAGCCCCATCTTTCTCCCAAGGAGTGGCTGGTAGTTTCAAACTGCTGACCCTGGAGTTAGCAGCCTAATGCACAACCACTACACTACCAGGGCCTCCCTTAAGCCATGCCATATCTCCTTATTGGATTCAAACAACAGCCTCCAGTTCTACACAGGTTCCACTGGAGCACAATGAAGTGTTCTGGAACTCCCATTCTTCTCAGTATCATCCGTTGTTGATGTCCAAACAGCCTTTGCAATATTCATTATTTTTCTGGTATTGCCTTTCAACTATGATCTGAGGTCAGCAATGATATCCCTTATGCCACATCCTCTTCTGAGTCCAGTGTGAATTTCTCACAACTCCCTGCCAATATACTGCTGCAACTATTTTTGAACTATCTTCAGCAAAATTTTATGTGCATGTGGTAGTAGTGATATTTTTCCAAATAGACAACAGCAATTGCACCAAATATATAACTTCATAGAAAAATGTTTACTAAAATTATTCAACATGAAACTAATAAGTGCAAGTGTGAGTGATTTTTATCTAAATTGAATGTGGGCGCCATCTCAATTTTTTTTAAAGCTACAGCTTTCCAGATACACCTACAACTTTGAGAAGGAAAAGTACATAAATAAAGATACTGCTTACTTTCTCCTAATAGTTTTCACAAAAGTCAACCCTCAGACTACTACTGACCTGAGATTAATTAACAAATTGCATTTACCACCCCTATTTTTGAAGCCACATTACATAGAGATCAGTGATAATTTTTAATCAAGAATTTTACTATGGAAAGTACTAGGGAGTGCAGAGTGCTACTGGCGCTCAAATAAACAAAGGTACTAAAACAAGTGCCAGTTTCTCTCAAAAGTTATCAATCACACAGACCTCAAGACACACCACCAACAGACAGATCTCTAAGTGGAACAAGTACACTAGGGAGGTATGCATGCCTTAGAGTGTCAACCATTTGACATTTTACTCAAAATGTGGAAGGGTTAGGAAAGGAAGAGAGAGAATGGTCATACGCCACCCAGGGAGGAAGTGGGTCAAGTGATGATACTTTGAGGGGATAGCAATAAATCGTGTGAAGCAAGATGCACATGAATTGTAGACTGCAACACTGATTTGTTCTATAAACCTTCACCCAATTCACAAAAAGCATTTTTTAAAAGATACGCTTTGACCTACCACACCACACCCAGAAGGAAGCTGAAGCAAAGGAAGGAGGAAGAACGGAGTGGAGCACACCTGGGCCACCAAGCTCAGAGGACGATAGCCCGCCTCGAAGGGCCCATTGTACAGAGAGGACCATACAGCCGGCCACACTACGTGATGCGACATCCTGCACCAACCCATGGCCCTACACGGGACAGCACTTGAGACACAGTGGGGGATGTGCGGCTGAGCTGACCCCACCACACTGAGGCAAACACTGGGGACGTACAATGGAGCAGCGGGGGAAGCAGAGCAAGGAGATCCCGAGGGAGTATAAAGGATGGACTTGGGGGCCAGGATGTGGCACCCCACCAAACTCATTCAGAAAACACTCCTAAAGGCCAACAAACAGACCTCGAACTACTAACAGAATTTTTTTTTTTGCTATCTTTTTGTTTTTTCTGTTAAATTTTGTATGTCAGTGGCTTTTTTGTCTGTCAGCGTGTCGATGTTGCAGCTGTCAGTGCCATGTTCTTATGTGCCACTTGGGTGCTGTCAAAGCCATCTGCATTTGCATGTACATATTACTATGTCTGCAGGTCCACCTAGACAAGATAGGCTGAACAATGTAAGAAGAAAATAACAGGACCAAAGGTCCTGGAGGGACATGAGAAGGTGAGAGGTAGGGGAAGGGACAAGGTTTTGGCCAACACCGGGACAAGGGGAAAACGAGTGGTTCAAAACCAGTGCCAGGGAGGGGATGGGCGGACTGGTAGGGAGTGACCAAGGGCGAGGTAACTGAGAGGAATTACTGAAACCAGAATGAGGGCTGAGCATGGTAGTGGGACAGGAGGAAAGCGTGAGGAAACAGAGGAAAGGAGTAGGAAGCAAAGGGCATACATAGAAGCCTAAATACAAACGTACATATGTAAACATATTTATGATTATGGGGAAATAGACCTATGTGCATATATTTATAGGTCAAGTAGTAGGGTAGCAGGTAGACATTGGGCCTCCTCGCGCACACTCCCTCAATACAAGAGCACCTTGCTCAGATAAACTGTCATTCCATGATGCCCACCATCCCGACATGATCACTGAAGATAGATGCGTGTATAAGCAAACGTGGTGATGAAAGCTGATGGTGCCCGGCTATCGAAAAGATATAGTGTCTGGGGTCTTAAAGGCTTGAAGGCAAACAAGCAGCCATCTAACTCGGAAGCAACAAAGCCCACAGAGAAGCACACAGCCTAAGCGAATACAAGGTGTTGAACGGACCAGGTAGCAGACACCAAAGAACAAAAATCATCATTGCATGATAACCTTCCTCACATAAACACTGAAGATGAATGTGTGCATAGGTAAGTGTGGTGAAGAAGGCTGATGGTACCCGGCTATTGAGAGATATAGAGTCTGGGGACTTAAAGGCCTAAAAGTAAATAAGCGGCCATCAAGCCCAGAAGCAACAAAGCCCACATCAAAGCACACACCGACATGTGTGATCATGAAGGGCAGAGGGGACCAGGTTTCAAACAATAAAGGTGGGGGCAAAAAAATTACATCACCGTGAATGAGGGGTGTATGTGATGGGGACCCAATGCCCATCTGTAGACAGCTGGAAATCCCTTGCAGAGGGATAGTGGGGAGGAGATGAGTCACTCAGGGTTCAGTGTAGCAACAATGAAAAGCAAAACCTTCCTCTAGTTCTTGAAGGCTTCTTCCCCTCCAATTATCATGATCCCTATACTACCTTGCAGACCTGGTTAGACCAGAGGACGCACAGTGGTGCAGTAGGGATCTGGAAACACAGGGAATCTAGGACGGATGAACCCCTCAGGACCAGCGGTGAGAGTGGCGACACCGGGAGGGAAGGGGTGTAGAAAGGAAGAACCAATCTCGGGGATCTACATGTAACCGCCTCTCTGGAGGATGGGCAACAGGAAGGTGGGTGAGGGGAGATGCCAGGCAGTGCAAGATAAGATAAAATAATCATTTATAAATTATTAAGGGTTCATGAGGGAGCGGGGAGTGGGGAGGGCTGGGGAGGGAAAAAAGGAAAATGAGCCGATTCCAGGAACCCAAGTAGAAGGTGAATTTTGAGAGTGATGAGGGCAACGAATGTATAAGGGTGCTTTACTCAATTGATGTATGTATGGATTATGATAAGAGTTGTATGAGCCCCAATAAAATGATTTATTAAAAAATACACTTTGATTTGAAAAAACCCATTCTTATAAACAGCTAAAAAGATTAATCTATTTCTTAGTAGTACTGTCTTCCCCATATGTTAATAATAGGCAGAAACACGCAACTTTAGTCTGTGGTCACTATGCAATCATGAAGAATCATTTTATTAGTCAAATGTTTGAATTCCACTCAAGTGCACACTTAGTAAACAGCACTATACATGATAAATTGAAATTTAAGATAAAGATCTCTAATTGAAAATGGGGTTTTCAAAAATATAACTAACAGTGATTTCAAATTACATCTCTCGTTGGAGCTCTAATGAAACATACAAAAAGAATGACTGTGAATGTGGTTTATCTGAAAGATTATCTAGTACTTTAATGTATTAAAGTCGAAGTAATAAAATATACTTCTGAAATCTAAAACCTGAAGTACTCAGTTCGTAAAATTGCTACCAATCCAAAATGATTAACTCAAACTATGGCTAATTGCAAGGCGAAGCTCAGGAGTTGATCAAAGATTCCAAGTGATAGCATTTGGTGAAAAAAGGCAAACAAATGCAGGTACACATACTGCTTACATTGTGTTACGATGTTTCAGACCCATGTATAATATTAATCCTGAAATTCTGAACATTTAATTACTGAACACATTGGTGGTGGATGAGGAATTAAAAAAACTCTAACTAGGTTACATCCAAAATGAGGTTATAGTATCTCCTTATAGAAAATAATTTTGATTCTTAGCACAAAAAAATATGCACATAGAAAAGCATTTAGAAATTCCAATCTCTTAAAAGTGGCCGATCACTGCTCTTGGAAAACTCCTTCTACTGGCTTTGCTTTCTTCCAAGCACTTTTCTACAGATGCGCATCAGCATGTACACTGCAAGGGGAGTTTGCCTGCTCACATAATTGAAGAGAGGGCTTTGCTGGACAATGGCTTGATCTTTCATCTTCACTTCTGGTAAGATTCTCTAACTTTCGCCTGCAGTGCATCACATGTCTTTTTGGCATCGCCGAGAAGCATGGCCGTGTTGGGTTTGTAGAAGATTGGATTGTCCACTGCAGCATAGCCAACACCCAGCGATCGCTTCATGACAATGACCTAGGAACCCAAGAGGAAGAGGAAGAAGGTGTTTGCAGACCTAGTTAAGATGCAATAGGTACTCAACCACGCCCTGCACTCACTCTGAACATGGCTGATTCCTTCAAAAACAAAGCAAATAAACTAGTTTTGTAATACACAGCATTTTAAAATGCATGTTAACATTGTATTTTCTTTCACTGTTTTAATGTGCTCATACTCTTCTATCTCTTAGAGGAAAAATCATGTTGATAATAGTTATCTCTAAGTGACTATTTTTTTCTGGGAAAACTATAAAAGAGCAAAACGAGTAGCACAAGAGCCGCCACTGCAAATAGTAAACACCCGTCCCTGAGTGAGGGACAGGCGGGAGCTCTGCTCTGTCACTGTGGGAGAGGATTGCATGGTTCCAGGACAAAAGCCACTGAAAACAAAGAGCAGACCGGCGTCTCACAAAGGCAGAGCTAGTAACTGACTGTACGCTCCTTTAAAGCACGAAGGAACGGATGGGAAATCGATAGTAATGATGCATTGGGAACATTTACAATCACACCATTATAGATGTTGTGGTCATGTGGACTATCAATTAGGTCTGACCGTAATAAAATGAAAAGCCTTTCTATGGTCTTCCAGGACACGTTATCTATCCAAAAGTGGCATTTATCCGTGACTCACATGGCACACATACAGCTACATACTTGGCACATTTCCCAATACTGACTAATGGAGCAATAACTTCTTGTATACACGAGTTATTCCACATCCACCCCCTCACCACAAATACTGTCAAAGTTTTGAATTCACCTTATCTATAATAAAAACAAACAAACTGAGGGGAAGTAGACATTATGTTACTATGATTTGTAAAAGAAAAAAAATACTGTAGCTATGACTCAGGAGTGGTAAGGAAACGGGCCCAGTGCGGAGGCGGAGGAAAATTCACAAGTCTTTGTGTTCTCTGGAACCATTGCACACTCAGAAGCAATCTGCCTGAGCAAAATACACGTCCCTCCACAGTAAGTAATTCTTTGCATTTCTAAATCAAATTGCCTTTCAAAAACAGCATTCAAATTGCCTTTCAAAAAAAATCAATGCAAAATATTTGCTCATCTTCGTATATGAAGGCGATGATACTGACTCACTCTCCCAGAGGGAAGCCATCTGTTTCCCAGGATCAGATCTGGAATTCTGCCCACATCATTCCAAAAGTGCACAGCTCTTGTCCATTGTGGTTAAAGGCTGGGTTAACCATGTTCATAAACTCATCTGGTTCCATTAGTGATCCAGACTTTCGCTCAGATTCTTTAGTGGCCACAGAGCAGAGAGAAGCTGGCCATTCAGCGGGTAAAAATCCATTGCTAGCAAGTTGATGCTGGCTCATAGCAAGCCTACAGCACAGAGTAGAACAGTTAAAGGCTTTCCAGAATCTTTTTGGAAGCAAAACGGCCACATAGTCCTACTGTGTAGTGGCTAATGGGTTCGAACCACCAACCTTTTGGTTAGCAGCCAAGCACTTTAACCAACCACTAAGCCACCAGCGCCATTTTGAACCTAGGGAAGTAGGTCCTAATATGCTCCTAACTTCTTGGGCCTTCTCATTTCCCAAGTGGTTGAGGAAAGTTCTATGTCCATATTTTAGGTAACCTTCAATTATTCAAATGTAATGTCCAACTATTAAAATAAAGTATAAGTCTGAAACATTACCTGCTTTGATTTCCAGACCTCAAGGACTGGCATGCCTGCAATAATAGAGTTGGGGTCTTCTTGAGCTGCTGAATTAACAGTGTCGTTGGCTCCAATTACAAGGACCAAGTCAGTATCTGCATGGTAAAAGAGAAACATTAAATTCAAATGGATCTCAATCACTTTTCTGCAGGAAAATTATAGTAATCTGATTTTATCGTCATAACAACAATAAAAGCTCATACTCACAGGACATTCACTGGTGCCAGGCACTGCGCTGTTAGATGCTGTTGCAAAAGTTCTGCCTCACAGTGACCCTACACACAATAGAACACGCTGCCTGATCCTGCACTATCTCCACAATCCTTATGTTTGAGCTAACTGTTGCCATCATTGTGTCAATACATCTCTTTGAAGGGCCTCTTCTCGTTTACTGACCCTCATTTTACCAAGCTTGCTGCCCTTCTCTAGGGACTAGTACCACGTGACAAGATCCTCAAAGTATGTGTGATAAAAGCATCACCCTTCTGGATTTTAAGGACCATTCTGGCTGTACTTCTTCAAAACAGATTTGTTCGTTCCATCTTCTAGAATTCCATGATATATTTGACATTTTTCACCAATACCATAATTCAAAGGCATCAAATAGTCTGCATTTTACCTTATTTCCTGGCCTTTTTCATGCATATTAAATGATTAAAATGCAATCATTTGTGTTGTCCTGAGATCTTTTGCAACATATTTGCCCAGTATAATATGGTGTTTGATTTTTTTTTTTTACTGTTACTTCCATGAGGATTGATCTTGGGTCTAAATAAAATGAGATTCTTGACATCAGTCTTTTCTTGCAGTGGGCTGCAATCTACAAGGTCAGCAGTTCAAAGCCACCAGCAGCTCCAAGGGAGAAAAACAGGGTTTTCTACTCCCATAAAGTAATGCAGTCTCATAAACTCACAAGGGCAGTATCCTGTCCTATATGGTCTCTATGAGTTGGCATCGACTCTATGGCAGTGAGTACCATGACATTGCTAAGTGGTCAACTTACTAGGATTTTTGTTGTATCTTTGTTGAGATATAATCCAAATAGAAGGTTGTAGTCATGGATCATCATCCATAAATGAGTCAAATCTTTGTTAATGTTCGGGAGGCAAGATTATGTCATGTGGATCAGAGTGTAAATAAGCCTTCCTCCAATCCTGATCCTCTTCATCTAGTCCAGATTCTCAGATTAGTTGCTCGGAATATATATTGAACAAATATGACCAAAGGATATAACCCTGACGCACACCTTGTTCTCTTTAATCACATGGTACACTTTGTTCCGTTCAAATAACTGCTGCGAGGTCTATGGACAAATTCCCCCAAAGCCTAATAAAGTGGAATTCCCAGGCTTCGCAGTATTGTCTGTAACTTGTGATGATTCACATGGTTGAATGCCTTCGTGTGGCATTGCTGTTGCTCAATACCATCCAATCTGTTCCAACGCACTGCAGTCCTCTACCCAACAGAAGGAACCCGGTCTGCCCCCGGGGCTTCCTCACAATCGTGCTTGTGTGTCAGGGTTGAGAGCAAGCTCGCAGCCACTGCTGTCCGTCTGTCTTGTTTAAGATCTCCCTTTTTCCTATGTCCTTCTCCAGGGACAGGTTTCCCCTGAAAACATGTCCAACGTACATGAGACAGAGGAGCATTCTGGCTGTTCTTCCAAGACAGATCTTTTTTGTTCTGCTGGCAGTCGCTGGTGCTTTCAAGATTCTTTACCAGCACTAGAATTCAAGCACCTCGATTCTTCTCCAGTCTTCCTTAATCAATGGCCAACTTTCATTTGTAGATGAGGAGATTGAAAATAGCACGGCTTGGGTCAATTGCACCTCAGTCTTCAAAGTAACAGACGTATCCTAATCAATGAAATGACTTTCTAGTAGTCTCTGCTTTCAGTCAAGATCAGGGGTCATCAAGCTTTTAAGACAGTTCACTGTCCCTCAGACCCATTGGAGGGCTGGACTATAGTTTAAAAAAAACGCTATGAACAAATTCCTATGCACACTGCACGTATCTTAGTTTGAAGTAAAAAAAAAAAAAAACAGGGCAAAAACACCCAGTGGGCCGGATAAACGTCCTCGGCAGGATGTGGCCCGGGCTGTAGTTTGAGGACGCCTTGTCAAGATCCATCTGATCCCAGCAATGATATCCCTCATTACACACCCTCTTTTCAATCTGGCTTGAATTTCTGGCAGGTCTTTATAAGTAAGTGCTTTCAGCATAGCTTCTGTGATAGTTAAGGTTTATTGTGCCAACCTGGCTGATAAACACATGTGGGGTCGGTAAGTGGCTCGGTAAGCTTCACCTTTCTTGTTCTCTGATGGTCAGACCAATGTGCAGCTGCCTTAGCGAGTACTTAGCCTCAGCTGGCAAGGCTGACTTCCTGTGAGACATCCCTGAGGAGAAGCCACATGGACCTGTCCTGATGCAGCCCTGAGTGCTGGAGCAGCAGCGTGGAGACCCCTGTCGGGGCTGAGACGCCTGCGCACTCACTGATTTGGCTTTCCTCCTGCAGTCAGTATTCCTGAGTGTGTTTTGCGAGTGTGAGGAGGACTTTGTAGCACAGTGTCGGACATATGGGCTAATATTGGACTTGTGGGCTTGGACTAGACTGGGTTGGGATGCCTTCTTGATGTACACTTACCTTTTCTATAAAACTCTCTCTTATATACATATGAGTTTCTGTGGATTTGTTTCTCTAGTGTACCCAGACTAACACAGCATCCATGTATTGAAACACCTTTCAATACCACCAGTTCTTGACCCTATGTTCTCTCCTTGCATGGTTAAATATTGACCTTTTTGTACAGTGAATCTATATATTCGTCCTGTCTTCTTTTGATGCTTCCTGCGTCATTCAAACAGCTTCATCAGACGTTAGACAACTTAATCAGTGTCACACAGCTAGAAAGCACTAGGTCCTGCATGTAAACTTGAGCATCCTTGCCCAGAGCCTATGCGAATATGCTTTCCTCCCCTAGCAGATCTATCTACTCTGAATTTACAGCTCTTTTATTATTCCAAAATGATTGTACCAGTCATGTTACTTTGTAAGATCTGCAATGCATTTTCAACTTTTAGAATGACCACAAAGGTTGCTCTCAATGTCTAAAAGACAGTGCCTGTGAGTCTGTATTGCATGAAAGCTCTGCCAGTAATTCCTGGAAATGGCTAATTTCATACAACATTTAGCAGTGAAATTTGAAAAGAGGAATAAAATTAAAATGGACTAAATCTTCTCTTTAATGACTATCATATAAACCACCTTAGAACTCGGGCAGAAATGTCACATGAATCAAGATATGAACACAATTTCATTATTTCCTATAATAGACTAATTGAGGGTGAGGGAAGGTGTGTGTATGTGTGCTTAGTGTATAGTGGATACTTGCCAGAGGGAACTGGCTTAACTTTAACAAAAATAATCTGCACGGTGTGTGTGTGTGTGTGTGTGTGTGTGTGTGTGTGTGTGTGTGTGTGTGTGTGTGTGTGTTTAGTTTATAGTGAATGCTTGCCAGAGGGAACTGGTTTAATTTTGCTAAACATAATCCGGAGCCCAATGTCATTAGCATTCAATAGCTACACAAGGGCAGCCATAACTTACGGCACCTTATCTAGTATAGTTCTATTACTAAATGGAGGGGGGGAAACCTGATTCATTGAATACACATTGGTACAACTGGACATCATGAAAATCTCAAATGTTAGCAGGAATCAGACACGAGATTACCAACAAGCAAATTTATAAATGAGGAAAGTGAGGGTGAATACCAAATTCAATCCAGGAGGAGATGAGAGTTGGGTTCAAAATCTAGGACTACTCAGAGGCCCAGGCTTCACCTCTACACTAACTACCCTGCACCCCCAAATTTTTGCCAATTCTGCAGATTTTCTAAGAAAAGCAAAATTTAGCTACACTGCCTCCAAGTCTTTTGCACCTTATGCAATACTGTCTATCTTTTTTAATGTCAACATTGTGCTATTCTATCTGCAGGTTTCAACTTCATATGGCTTGTAGGTCTTCATTGATCCTAAAGTTTGTATCCTAGGTCTGGTATTATTTTATCCACACCTGAGCATATTTTAACTTTTGGAACACTGAAGACTATGGTCTTCAGGCATACCCTTCAGGTCTGGAAATTTTCAGCCAAACAATAGACAGGGAATTAAATGAAACACTTGGAAGGTATGAAGAGCTTAGAATAATCGATCACTTGAGATCAAAAGGGCAGCATTACCAAGCAAAACATTACCGAGGTGCCATGTTTCAAAGGGTTAGGAAAGAAGAAGGAACAGTCTCAGAAAACATGGGGAGGAAGCAGTATAAGTAATGTTACAGTGGGGGTTCCAATCAATGATATAAAGCAAAATGTGTTGGAGCTTTTGAATGGAAGACTGATCTGCTCTGTAATACTTCACCCAACTTACAATAAAAGGTCAGAGTATGGAAATAAGAGAATATTTAACTTTGCCATTGCCCTCATCACTTACCTGGGAAATCCTGGTTGATCTCATCCATTTCCAACACAATATCATATGGCACCCCAGCTTCAGCCAGCAGCACATTCAGCTGACCAGGCATCCTGCCTGCGACTGGGTGAATTCCAAACCTAGACATCAAACAAAGGAACAGCTGGCCTCACTCCATGGACCAAAATGTGCAGAAACCTCACCATCACTTCCCAATCTGCACACGTTGTTCTTGGCACCTCTGTTTCTCCTGGTACTATCTGATCTCTATAGGCAGAAATAGAACTAGCCCAGATATAGCCAATCTACAAATTCATATTAAAGTTAAAAATTCTGTCTCTCAGTGTACACAAACTACAACTTCCGGGGGGTTGGGGGAGAAGGGGGTTAACTGCAATTTTATGGACCCAACTCTTCCATATGTATTTGAAATGCAATAAAGTATCAACAATATTAATATCATCCTGTTGCATTTAATAAGCATTGTGTTCTCTCTCATTAACACTTTCTGATAAATCTTAAAAATTTAAAAACGTATGTATGCCTGTGAACGTGAAATCAAAGGTATCCCTTGAAAAATCAATGTTAATCCATAATATGCTAACTCCCCATTCAAATATAACCTCTAAATTCAAAGGTAGGAAAATAAATCATTGTCATATGCATGCTGTCATTCACTCTCTGAAAGTGATTAGACATATCACTCTGAGCCACAGAATAGACATGATAGTAACACAGTACAATACTTAAAAGACAGAGCAAATAATATACAAATCAGAACTCCATATTCTTTTGAAGGTAAAGGAAACTGAAGCATATCTGAAATCCTAACCCAGTTGTAATACAGTATTGAAGTCCTGTAATCCAATCTCTCTCCCTTTGTATTCATTTCTGTCTCTTCAGCACCTGGAACAGTGGGTTCAATAAAAAAGAGTGAATGGACTTCCATTTAACAAGCACAGAAGTCACTCTTGTCCTCATAATGACCATCACTCAGAAAATCCTGAACAAACTGAAAATTAGTGATGCTTCTTAGATCCATCAGAGAATTGAGGTCATAAAGCAAACGGCCCTTCCCAAAACCGGAGAGAGGAGCAAACAACGAGGATCACAGTTTCTGAGAACAGATCTGCCACTGGAGCCACCAGCCACTGTGAGGACTCCGTGAAGAGTACATGCTGGAAACAAATATGGATTAGCTCGAGAGAGAAATGCTGGAGGGGGCGGGTGCTCAGATTAAGTGAAGTCGCCACATTTTCTTGAGTATAGGCGCCCGATCCTGTTCTCCCATAAAGGTACGTGGACTGGAAGGTAGGTGGGGAGGGGTGGGGAGACTGCCTCAGGATACCTGGCTTGGGGAATTACCATTTTCAAAGAGCCCAGATCACTTGGTTCTCCTTTAACAAAAGCCTGCCTGCCTGCCAGCAAAAGAAACTATTTCACCAAAGCCTAACTAACGTGAGCTTGTGGAAAGAGAAATCTTCTACTCCAAACCCCCCTAGCCTTTATGTATAGTGTAAAGGGGAAAAGAAATCAAAAAGGGCTACATGTTGGGCTGATAGCAGCAAGGTCAGCAGTTTTGAGACCTCCAGCATCTTCAAGGAAGAAAGACGCGTCTTTCTACCCTGGCGATGATTTATAGTCTCGGAACACCTCAAGGACAGTTCTACTCTGTCCTATCGAGTCCCTATGAGTCAGAGTTGACTCAAATGCAGTGAGTTCGTTTTGGGTTCAAGTTTGTGGAAGTAAGAGCTCAGAGACTGAGATTTCATCATAAGATACAGGATGCTTCCCCTACCTCATCCTCACCATCCTTCCCTGGCTTGTTCACCCCAGCAAGATAAATCTCACCTAGACTATGTTTCCCACCTGGAATCCATTTCCAAAAGCCAAACTCATGGCCATCAAGTAGATTCGTTAGGTAGCTAGCATCAGGGATGGGAAGTCCATTGACGCATGCCCAGGAGAGCCAGCATAGGACAAAGCTGGATTTTCCCGCCGGTGGCCGCAGATGGGCGGTACACCTGGAGCAGCCCATCTGGGCCAGGTGACTGTAATTCAGCCAATGGGAGCGACCTGGGGTCGTTCACCACGCCTCCCCCGGGAACCCTTGAAAAGGCAGGGACCGGAAGGGAAAGGGGTCTTGTCTGGTATCTTCGTGGGAGGAAACTTGGGAGAGAGATCCTTGCGTGACCCTGAGCAGCCTCTGCCAGACCGCATGGTCAAAGGAATCCTATGGGTGCCCGGTAAAACCTGATGCTTCTTTAAACTCTCATTAAATACACTTGGACCACAAGCCTGGCTTCTGCGTGAAATCTTTCTCGTGCGGAGCCAAGGACCGAGGTTGGAATCTAGCCCGGAGAGAGAGACCTTACAGATTGGGACTTTCCAAGACTCTAATTCTTCACAGGAGAAGAAAGTCTCATCTTTCTCCTTCAATGCGGCTAGTGGCTGCACTCTGCTGACCTTGTGATTAGCAGTCTAATGAGTAACCCACCATGATGCCAGTAAGTGGGCAAGGAGGCATCCTTTATTTAGCATAGTAAATTGATGCTGCGTTGTTTGGGTTTAGTAAGATTTCAGGGGTTATTATTTAAGGTTTAAAGATTATCTCAGGGTAATAGTTTTGGGGTTCACCAGTCTTCATGGCTCCAGAATGACTTGATTCCATGAGAATTTAGAACTCTGACCTGTATATGTCCCCTTTTGATCAGGATTCTACTACAGAATCTTTGATGAAAATGTTTACTAATGATAGTTGGGCACCATAAAGTTCTCCAGGCCTCACAGCGAAAGAGATAGCTATCTGTAGAGACCAGAAGCTACACATTCCATATCCTCCCCCTGCTCCCAACTCTCCTTCTTCCTCTCATGATCCAGGAAAATAGAGGCCAATTGTTGTGCATTAGAAGGCTGCTTGCAAATTGTTGGGAACCCCATGCACTACACAATGAACTAAGAAAAAGAACAGAAAACTAAAGATGCTCTTAGGCCAATACCAGAGATGTCCCATGAAACCAAACCCTAAGCCTCCAAACTAAAAATTAAATCTAAGAGGTGTTTGGTTGTTTACAAGCAGGCTCAGACGCTACTCTTCTTTTTGTTATTGTTTGATGATACCCATCACACAGCTTCTGACAACTCCATTTTTGACAGATGTACAAATTACAGTAATTACCATCACTTGTTTCATACGCTACCCTTAAACAATGCAATTTTCCATCACTATAAAGTGAACCCCAGTACTCCATAAACAATAACCCCATTTTCCCTTTCTCCTACCCCTGGAAATCACTAACTTCTCAGTCCCTCTGCATTTACCTCTTCTTCTCTTTTTATATGGCTCATCTGATATTTGCCCTTTTGTGACTGACTTATTTCATTCAGCTTAATGTCTTCTCACACAACCCATATCATAGCATGTATCAAGGTTTCATTTCTCCTACTTGCTTAATAAATAGTATTTCCTTGTAAACTGAGTAGATTTTGTTTGCCCATTCATCTGCTGAAGGGCACTTAAACTGCTTCCATCTCTGGCTGGTGTGAACAGTAGCACTGCAATGAACACAGGGTTCCAAGTCTCTGTTTGAGCCTCTGCTTCTGAAACCTTTAGGTAGAGACCTAGGCCTGGAACTATTGGGTCATTCGGTAGTTTGTCATTTTGTCACACTGTGGTGGCTTGTGCTGCTGTGACGCTGGAAGCTAGGGGACGGGTATTTTCCAATACCAGCAGGGTCACCTAAAGTAAACAGGCTTCAGTGTAGCTTCAGGCCTAAAAAGAGTCTACCAAAAGGAAGAGTCTGTCCGCCTCAGGAGAACGGATGGACAGACAGCATCGAAATACCATCAGACACTGGAAGCCCCCTGAGTAGCAGCAGGCCATTGTACGATGGAGTGTCGGAAGGTGGGCCCCTTGGGTTAGAGGAAATTCAGAATATGAGTGAGGAAGAGCTTCCTCTCTGAAATCATATCAAGCAAGCATAAAGATGAACATAAAGTCTTCAGGGCCTTCATCTGCTGATGCTTAAGATGAGAAGAAACAGCTGTAGACACGTATTAATGATTACAACATGGGATGTACAACATATTAATCGAGGAGAGTTAGAAATCATCATAGATGAAGTAGCAAATATAAAAATTGGTATCCTAGGCAATTAGTGAGCTGAAATGGACTATTATTCTTGGCCATTTGAATCAGAAAATCATAATGTTTACTATGCCAGGAAAAACAAATTCAAGAGGAATGGCATCAAATCCAGCATCAAAGGGGGGCATTTGAAGATCTCCCGTGAAGGACAATACTGTCTGTGAAAATGTAATGTCTATCAGAATACAAGGGACTTCAGTAAATACTACCATTATCCAAATGTATGTACCAACCATAAAAGTTAATGATGAAAACATTGAAAATTTTACCAACATCTTCAGTCTAAAATTGATCAAACACGCAATCAAGATGCACTGACAGTTATCAGTGATTGGAATGCAAAAGTTGGAAGCAAAGAGGAAGGAACAGTACTTGGAAAATACAGCCTTGGTGACAGAAATGTAGCTGGAGATGGCGTAAAAGAAGTTTGCAAGACAATGACTTCTTTGTAGAAAAGATCTTTTTTTTCAACAACACAAGAGGTAACTGACAATTCAGGTGGACATCTCCAGATGGAATACACAGAAATCAAATTAAGAGATAATGGAGAAGCTCAATATCAGCCTAAAATCAGACCAGGGGCCAACTATGGAATCCACCATCATGCTCACCTGCAAGTACAGGCTGAAAATTAAAACCAGTTCAAGAGACCAAAATTCTACCTTGAATATATCCTACCCAAATTTTGAGAACATTTCAAGTATAGATTTGCTGAAGACAGTGAGCTGTAGGATGACATCAAGAACATCACACACTAAAAAAGTAAAAAGTCCTTAAAGGGCTTAAGTGGAGAGCAAATGCTTTGAGAATGATTGTGGCAGGGAATGTATGGATGTGCTTTATACAATTGATGTATGTATATGTATGGATTGTGGTAAGAGTTGTATGAGTCCCTAATAAAATGTAAAAAAAAAAAGAGGAGGAAAAAAAAAGAAAATTAGGGCAAAGAATGTACAGATGTGCCTTATACAATTGATGTATGTATATGTATAATAGTTGTATGAACCCCTAATAAAATGCTTTTTAAAAAGAAGAAAACAAAGAGAGGGAGAACAAAAGATCAAAGTGGATATTGGAAGAGACTCTGAAACTTGTTCCTAATCATAGAATATTTAAGGCAAAGGGAAGAAATGATGAAGTCAAAGAACTGAACAGAAAGTTTCAAAGGACGGCTCAAGAAGATAAAAGTTAAATATTATAAGGAAATGTGTAAAGACCTAAAGCTATAAAAGCAAAAAGAACATATTCCATAAGTCTTAAACTGAAAGAATTCCCAAAAATTCCAAGCGTCAAGGTACAATATTAAAAGATTCTACAGGCAAAATATTGAACAATGAAAGAAGCATATAAGGTGGTAAACAAGCCCCCACCAACAAAAAAATGGGGGAAAAAACTTCACTGGGCAGAGTTTTCATAGTACACATTTTTTTAATTCCAGTTTTATGGGGGAACACCCCCTCATAAAACTAAGATAGAAAAAATACAATCCCTCTACCAAAAAGAACTAGTCTACATTCAACATTTCAAGAGGGAGCATATGAGCAAGAACCAATGATGCTGAAGAATGAAGTTCAAGCTGCACTGAAAGCATTAGCCAAAAACATGGCTCCAAGAATTGCTGGAACACCAGTTGAAATTGTTTGGTTCATCATTAAACTGATGAAGTACTGGAAGTACTCACTCTTCTTGTCAAAAAATTTAAAAGACACCTACCTGACAAACGGCCTAAGAGACCCATATCTGTGCCCATTCCAAGGAAAGTGAGCCAACAAAATGTACAAATTATAGAACAGTAGCACTATCACATGCAATAGACTTTTGCTGAAGATTATCTAACAACAGCTGAAACAATACATTGATTCAGAGACTCAGGCTGGATGCAGAAGATTATGTAGAACAAGAGGTATCATTGCTGATGTCAAACAGATCTAGGATCAAGGCAGAAAATACCAGAAAGATGTTTACTTGTATTTTATTGTTTTATTGACTATGCCAAGGCATTCAAGTGTGGATCATAACAAACTATGGATAGCATTGAGAAGAATGGGAATCTCAGAACACTTAATTGTGCTCATGCAGAACCTGTACAAGGATCAAGAATCAACTGTGTGAACAGAATAAGAGAATACCTCCTGGTTTAATTAAAATCAGAAAAGGTGTGTGTCAGGGTGGGATCCTGTCACCATATTTATTCAATCTGTATGCTGAGCAAATAATCAGAGAGGCAGTATTAAATGAAAAAAATATGACGTCATGATTGAAAGAAAACTTATTAACAAGCTGTGATGTGCAGACAATACAACGTTGCTTGCTGAAAGCAAGGAGAACTTGAAGCCCTTGCTGATGAAGATCAAGAACTGCAGCCTTCAGTATGAATTACAATTCAATATAAAGAAGACAAAACCCTTACTCAACTGCTAGGTAATATTGTGGTAAATGGAGAAGAGGTTGAAGTTGTCAAGGATTTTGTCTTGCTTGGATCCACAATCAATGTTCATGGAAGCAACAGTCAAGAGATCAAAGGGCATTTTGTATTCGGTAAATCTGTTGCACAAGATGTCTTTAAAGTGTTAAAAAGCAAGGCTATTACTTTGGGCACTCAGATGGCCCTGACCCAAATAATGAAATTTCAAGTGTCTCCCACGCATGTAAAAGGCAGGCAAAGAATAAGGAAGACAAAAGTAGATGCCTCTGACTTAAAGTGCTGGCAAAAAATCTTGAGAGTACCATGGACTGCCAAAGCACCAACAGCTATCTAGGAAGAAGCACTGCCAGAGTGCTACTTTGCAGCGTAGACAGGGACTTCCTCTCACGGACTTGGGACATCTTGTCAGGAGAAACCAGTCCCTGGAGAAAGACATCATGCTTGGTAAAATAGAGGGGCAGTGAAGAGGAAACCCATCAAGGAGATGGACTGTCATGGTGGCTATAGCAACGGGTGGACACAGAAAAACGATTGTGATGATGACACGAGCCGAGCAGCGGTCGCTCTGTTGTACACAGGGTTGTGATGAATCAGAACTGACTCGATGGCACCCAACAACTAAAGGCTATTGATTGTCCAGCACCTTGTCATGGATCTGATGGCTGTCTCAGTTATCTAGTGCTACTGTAGCAGAAATACCACAAACAGATGGCTTTCACAAACAGAAGATATTCTCTCATAGTTCAGAAGGCTAGAAATACAAAGTGAGGGCGCTGACTCCAAGGAAAGGTTGGATTTCTCTACTGATTCTGGAAAGAAGTCTTTGTCCTCAATTTTCCCATAGGTCTAAGAGTTTTCCAGTGAAAGGACCCCAGAGGACAAGTTCCACTTCTGCCTCTTCTTTCTTGGTGGTCCTAAGTCCTTCCATCTCTGCTCACTTGTTTAATCTCTTTAGTATCTCAAGAGATATTGGCTCAAGGTACAGCAGAAACTTGTAGACTGTATTTTGCCTCATTAACCTCACAGAGGTTAAGATGTAAAACACAGGGTAATTACCTAGGATCACAAAATGGAGGAAAATTACACTATCCTGAAAGTATGGCCAAGTTGACACATATTTTTCAGGGAAACAATTCAGTCCAGAACCCTGACCATTCGTATGCTATTTAGTGAAACGTCTATTCAACCGTTTTGATTGGATTTTTTTCTAGTTGTTCACCTGTAGTTTTATATGTATTTTAGTTGTTAGAGTTTTTTAAATGCAAAGCAGAGTGAAGAAAATCAAAGGCACATGGGACGGACTGGACCACACAAACGTCAGTCTCCGTGACCCTAAGACCAGAAGAACTAGATGGTACTCTGTTACCACTATTAACTGCTCTGAACAGGAGCACATTAAATGGTCCTGGATAGAGTAGAACAAAATGTGAAAATGAATTCACTCCCATGGAATTATTGTTCCCCTTCTAGGTGATTCAGGTGGGCACACTCTCTAGAATAGTTGCCCATCTGAAATCAACAGGTCGGCATTTCCCCACAGACGTTCAAAAGGGCTAGGGAAGAAATGGAAGTGGAACGTGCAGGGAAGAAAGAGAATAAGTGTTGTTACACAGTAGACAACAATCAGTGATACGCAACAGGTTATGCATGAGTTGTTGGGTGGGAAACTGACTTGCTCTGTAAATCTTTCATAATAAAAAGTTTAAAAACAGACCTTAAAAATGCTATTAAGTGCCCGCCTATATTGCCCAAATAATGGTGTTGAAAACAGAAAACAAACAAAGCTTGATTTACTAAGAGATTTCTAACCGGAAAAGGATTTGCATCACATAATAAATCTTTTATCAAGTTCCTCTATCATCTTGCACCTGAGAAGAGGGAATATTCCTAAATAATGTTTTTGGTTAACTTCACACTGTGAATTGAGTGAAGGTTACAGAGAAGAATTTTGCATCCCGCATACACATTTTGTTTCATTACATTAATTGCACCACTGCCTCCCATGGCTCCTGTTTCCAGTCTTACTTTCCCAAGCCTTCCGAACCCTGTTCTGCAGTAAATCCTGCCCTTTTGATCTCACATGGTTGATTAGTCTAAGGAACACACACCTCTCTAGTGTTATTGTCCCCCTCGTAGACCTGTCTATTGTTTGTGTGGAAATTGAGCCATGGAGTCCACTGGAGTTCATTTCCAAACCTGATGGGTAAATGACTTTCTTGGGAGTCTTACAAGTTTCTGTCCAACCAGGAAGACTGGGTCTTTTCTTATTTTTAGTTCTGTTTTACATATCCCCTACTCAATCCAGGACCTTCTAATGGGATCCCTTTCAGAGCTGTTGGTAATGGTTGCTGGGCACTATCTAGTTCTTCAGGTCTCAGAGTTGTGGAGACTTAAGTTTGCATGGTCCATTACTCAATAGGACTAATTGTTTCCACGTATCTTATACTTTCTTCACTCTTCTTTACTCTGAATAGGGAGTGATCAAGAGTTGGACCCATTATTGAACAAAATAGGATGTAGAACACTGTCCTTGTAGATTATACTATGCCAATTGACCTTGGTGACACCCCCCCACACACACCAAATGGCAACCCTCACACACACTATAGTCCTGAGTACGCACCTCCAGCAACTCATTGCCTCAAAGTATTTGGTTATACCTAAGAAGTTTTCACAACTTTACCCTCTGTAGCATATTCATGGACACATTTACAGCAAAGGTAAACACACAAATACATATATCCTGTGTGAAACATATCCCCCCCCTTGGGTATACTCCCACTCGGCCTTCCATACCCATTCAGCCTACGTGTCTACCCATGGGTCTACTCATAGCTCCCTGCGATTGAAAGGGTTGTGTATGTAATAGCACTACTGTCTACAACAGTAGAGGCAGCTGTGGTCTCAAACTCTTGCACTCGTCCCAGTGTCTTCCCCTGCCTCCACCATTGTCCGCCCACTTCCCTCTATTGGGCATTGCCTTTCCTTTAACCTTGCTCTGAAGAGGTCTTATGAAGCAGCCTTACCTAGTACAACACAAATTTTGAACTCCTGACTGCTGCCTCCGTGAGCACTGATTGTGGATCCAAGCAAGACAAAAACCTTGACAACTTCAACTTTTTCTCCATTGATGATGATGTTACCTCTTGGTCCAGTTGTGAGGATTTTCCTCTTCTTCCCATTGAACTGTAATCCATACTGACAGCAGCAGACCTTGATCTTTAGCAGCAAGGGTTTCAAGTCTTCCTCACTTTCAGCAAGCAAGGCTGTGTCATCTGCATATCAAAGGTTAAAAAGCCTTCCCCCAATCCTGATGCCACATTCTTCTTCATATAATTCAGCTTCTCTGATGATCTGCTCAGCATACAGATTGAATACATATGGTGACAGGATACAACCCTGATGCACCTTTCCTGATTTTAAACCATGCAGGATTGCCTTGATCAGTTCACACAATGCTCTCGACCCATGTACACGCTCCACAGGGTCACGATGAAGTGTTCTGAAATGCCGAGTCTGCTCAAGATTGTTACAATCCCCAGTTTGTTATGATCCACACAGTTGACGGCCTTGCATAGTCAATGAAATACAGGTAAACATCTTTCTGGAATTCTCTGCTTTCAGTCAAGATCCATCTGACATAAGCAATAACATCCCTCCCTTGTCCATGTCCTCTTCTGAATCCATTCAGCACCTCTGGCAGCTCGCGATCAATGTACTGCTGCAACTGCTGTTGGATGATCTTCAGAAGAACTTTACTTGCATGTGATAACATTGATATTGTTCTATAGTTTGAGCACTCTCTTAGGCCACCTTTTTCAGAATGGGTATAAATCTGGATCTCGTCAAGTTAGTTGGCCTGCCTTTCCATTTTTCTGGCATAGATGAGTACATGCATCCAATGCTTCAGTAGTTAGTTGAAACATTTCAATTGGTATTAACAGACCACATGCGCCACAGCCTATTTGACCTGAAACCCAAGAACTAGCTAGTATCTGACTACCACTACCAACCACTCTGATAGGTATTACAAACAAGGGTCTTGGACAGAGCAAGAGGAAAATGTAGTGGGGGGACACTCAAATTCACCAAAAAGGCCAGGCTTACTTAGTCTGACAAAAACTGGAGGAATTCCAGTCATTAAAGAACTCCTCAATACTCCATTCCCAAAGACCACCTTACAGGCAAAGGGGGGAAAATAAAATAAATAACAGTTAACTCAGAGAGGAATGTGTTGTTCTTATTGTTGTTGTTAGGTGCTATCAAGTTGCTCTGACCCTTAGCAACACTATGCACAACAGAATGAAACACTGCCAGAGCCAGTGTCCATTTCCCAATGGCAGCTGTGCTTGTGCCTACTGAGGCAGCCACTGTGTCAATCCATTTCAATAAGGGCCTTCCTCCTTTTCATTGACCTTCTTCTGCTTTACTCAGCATGATGTTCTTCTCCAGGGACTGGTCTCTCCCGACAATATAGCCAAAGTACATGAGACCAGACCAAGTGTCGCTATCCTTGCTGTTTTCCACTCTCAACACAAAAATAAATCTTTCATGAAACATTATATAAATTTTAAAAGCTAAGGTCTCACTCACCACTTATGTATACTTTCAGCACAGATGGAAAGAAGTTGAATAATTTACTCAACTTCAAAAAAAAACTAGATCTCTTGAGTCATTTAAATGAACCAGGAAAGTGTACAAACTCTTACATACGTAATATATATGAGAATTATTTGTAAGTGCCAAGTGAACTAGTAAAATCTGGAAAAAGTAAGTCAATAAACATCATCTTTAAAGGCTCTTTTATAAAATATGAGGATATAAAGCCCCATTCTTACATTTTCACAACCTCACATTAGATTTCAGGCCCCACATGTTCTTGGAAGGGGATACAACTCAAATGCCCAGATCTCATGGATTACGGAGACAATATGTCCTGACCAGAGTGTTACAGCAATTGTTCTTGGACATGTGGGGCTATTAAAAAGTATAAAAGGTCCACCATATGGGTTCTACCACTACTGTTCAAATAAACTATATTTTCCTTCTTTCATTATAGAAATAACCTGATTTAGTTCACCAATAACCAAGAGGGCAATCAGGCATCCCAATGTAGCCACAAGACAAAGGAGCCACAGGGGAACAATGAGGCCCCTTCCTGAAGACCGGAAGGGTGCTTTCCCAAGTGTGCAGCTTCCTCTCATCACGGACAGTGAGAGGAGACACACAGATTTTTCTTTTAATTCCTCAACCCTTACTGCCTCACTGATCTGCGAAGCAACCGTTCACATTGCATGTCCACCTCAAGAGACCCAAAGAGCTCATCGCCCTTAAAGACCCGGCTTTATATGTTTGAAATTTGGAATCCTGCCTTCCAAGTACCATTATCCCATGAGTTTCCTAAATGTGCTATTCTAAGCTCCCAGGGAGTTGGCAAATAAGTAGGATAAAGATATAATATGAAAGGAAATTTAATAAGACAGCTCAAGTGTTGAAACTCTACTTCTTCCTATTTTACAGCAAGTATTTATAGATCAATACAACTTGAGTTCATTAAAATGCTGTCAAAGCAAGAATTACACCAGTCGTGTGTGTCTGGGGCCCTATCACAAAGCAGGCTAAGGATTTCACTGCAGAAGTATAAAGGAGTCCCTGGTGTAGGCTAAACTCTGCAAGGTATGCAGTTCGAAACCACCAGCCGCTCTGAGGGAGAAAGACGGGGCTTTCTACTCTTGTAAGCAATCATAGTCTCGGAAATTCACAGGGCCAGTTCTTCCCTGTCCTGTAGGGTCTCTATGAGTCGGCAGCTGAGTTTCGTACAGGCTGGACCTCCATGACCTTTGATGGTCTACATCAGTTGTGACAATGATTCATTCTGCAGAGAGCCACTGAGGTAAGAAAAGTGTGTGTTACTACATTCAATATGAGTGAGATGAACGGCTTTTATATGTGAAAATGTGACAGGGTAACTAAAAAGACAGCTTTCGCCGATCATCAGAACGTCTGATTGACAGGTAAAGGTCACTTATTAAAAGCACAAGGAAACACTTCTGTGGTTTGAAATAAAGCCTTTTAAAACATAAGATAAACTGGGTAAATGCTATAGAAATTATCCTTGGTGGTGAGAAGACTGGGGACCAGCAGGATGCGGCTACCTTAGCCATCTATAAAGAAAACGTGGTCGCCAGTAGGGAAAAATCAAGCATCTCCTGCGCAAACGGTTGCCGTCCACAGAAGCTAATGAGAAAGGTGATGGAACCAACTTCTCTTGGCTAGGCTTCTTAGGCAAAAAGGTACACGCCAGATATCTTTACAACTGAGACAGAAGAAATCACACAATCAATTCTGAATCCGAAAAAGAAAAAGTTCATTTATTTTCCTTAGATCTTTCCTGCAGCCAGAACGAGAGACGGTCACGCACCGCCCTTCCTTCTTCGGAAGGCAGATAAAGGCTGAGCTGCTACTCTCACTCTGAAATCGAGGGCTCTGCCAGAGTCTTCCCTTCTTCCGCAAAGAAAAAAGTGTGTGTGTGTGTGTGTGTGTGTGTGTGTGTGTGTGTGTGTGTGTGTGTGTAAGAAAGTAAAAGAACTTCTTCCAAATGTCTCTGGGGCCCAGTTTTACTGATACAGAATAACAAAAACAATTCAATGAATGTGAGTGAGGGCATGTATGACCGAAGGTCCATCTGTATGAGTGACCTATGACACGGAGGCTCCAAAGAGAGAAGCCATCTGAAGAGGTTCTGGTGGAAAGATGGAGGGAAAACAGCAACGGCATTCTCTAGAAAACTAAGTTTCACCCCTTCCTTTCTCACTCTGGAGATTTATAAAACAGAGTGTCAGCCGTGGGAGGGCTTGCTTTACCTGACTTTGGCACATACTATGCAGCCACAGTTCTCAAAACTGCATGGTATTGGTACAATGACAGATACTCAGACCAATGGAAGAGAACTGAAAACCCAGAAATAAAAGCATCAGCATACACACAGCTGATCTTTGATAAGGGCCCCAAATATATCAAATGGGAAGCCGATGCCCTCTTTAACAAGTGGTGCTGGAAAAAATGGATATCCACATGCAGAAAAATGAAGCAAGACCCTTATCTCACTCCATGCACAAGAATAAACTCAAGGTGGATCACAGACCTTGAAGTTAAACCCCAAACTATTAGGGCCATCAATGAGGGAATTGGGACCAACTTGAGAACTTTGGCGCAGGGAATACACAGGCTATCAGAAATAGGGAAGGACACAAACACAGAGGAGGCACAAATCGACAAATGGGATATACTGAAGATAAAACACATGTGTACATCTAAAGAATTCACCAAGAGAGTAATAAGAGATTCCACAGATTGAGAAAACATCTTTAGCAATGACACATCAGACAAAGGTCTTATTACTAAAACCTACAATACTCTGATAGCTTCCAAAAAAGAAAAAAACCAATAGCCCACTTGAAAGGTGGGCAAAGGACTTGAGCAAAAATTTTACAGGGACAGAAATCCGAATGGCCAACAAACATATGAGAAAATGTTCCCGATCTTTAGCCATAAGAGAAATGCAAATTAAAACAACAATGAGGTACCACCTGACACCCTCAAAGGTAGCCCAATTCAAAAAATCAGAAAGCAACAAGTGTTGGAGGGGCTGTGGGGAGACAGGAACTCTCATCCACTGCTGGTGGGCCTGTAAGTATGTACACCCACTATGGAAATCAGTCTGGCGATACCTAAAACAGATGGAAATAGAGTTACCATATGACCCAGCAATTCCCCTACTGGGCATATACCCAGAAGAGGCAAGGAACAAACCAAGACCAGACATTTGTGCTCCAATGTTCATTGCGGCACAGTTCACAATTGCAAGGAGTTGGAAGCAACCCAAATTTCCATCAACTGACGATTGGATTAAAAAACTGTGGTATATACATACAATGGAGTACTACGCATCACTGAAAAGCAGTGATGAACGTATGAGGCACATAGCGGCATGGGAAGAACTGGAGGAAATCATGCTAAGCGAAGTAAGTCAGGCACAAAAGGACAAGTACAACATGAGCCCGCTGAGGTAAGTATTTAAAAAAAATTTAAATTAAAAAAAATTTTTTAATTTTTTTTTAATGCAAAAGTGGCATAGGGGAAAAAGCTACTGTATACAAACATTTCTGGGGTGAAGACTGTGTAGTATGGCAGAGACCAGATCAAAACCAGGGATGCACATGGTAGACAACAGTGGAGGAGGTGGGGAAAGGAAAATAAAAGGATGAATATAAGGAAGAAAAGGGAAGTGGGGGCACAGGGCACTAATCCACCCAAGGGGAGGGTATTGTTTATATCTCCACAGGGAAAGTGGGACCAGACTTCAACCCAGTGCCGCAAGGTGTGAATGCAATATCCCGGAGTGGAGTAGGGCCCAGCACCCATAATTAAGTGGATTCCTGCCCCTCCCACCAAAAGAATTTGTTTCAAAGGATGACATTGATTCTGCAGCTCCGGGAGATAGACATATCTGATCAGAGCACACGGGAGCAGATGAAGGGGCAGTAGGAGACAGTGGAACACAGCCTGGCCCACGAGGCTGTGAGGATGATGTTCCTGAGTAGAGCAGCCAGTCCACAGAGAGAACAACATGGCTGGCCCTACTATGAGACATGATGCCCCTCCGTGACTAAGGGCGATACAGGGGACAGCACCGGAGACACAGTGTGGGAATTGTACCTGACCTGATCCCACCACACCAAGGCAAAGCACTGGGGGAGTGCAGTGGAACAGCAAGGGAATGGAGTGGCAAGGTCCCCAGGGAATGCTGAAAGTGGACTTTGGGGCCAGGGCGTGGTGCCCCAACAGACTGGACTGGAAAACGCTCCTAAGGGCCAACAAACGATCCTTGAACGAACTACAAGCCTTTCTTTTGTGAAGTGTTTTGTTTTGTTCTTTGTCAGTGGTTTGTTTTTGTTGTTTTATTGTCTGGTTGTATACTGTTGCTTTGTTTTCCTCTGTCTTGTTTTCGTGCATGTTAGTGTCTCCACAGGTCTGTCTGAATAGGACAGGCTGGATGAACTATCTGGAGGAAAAACAATAGGACAGACAGTTCCAGGGGGACAGACAGATCCGGGTGGGGGAGGGGGAGGAGGGTAAGGAAGTGGTGTTAATAAACACAGGGACAAGGGAACAACATGGGACCCAAAGTGGTAGTGAGGGGGGAGTGACAGGCCTGATGGGGAACGATCAAGGGTAAGGTTTCGTAGAGAAGAGGTATAGCTGTAGCCCAGGTGGGGACGGAGCATGGTCGTGGGGCAGGAGGAAAGTCAAGGGAGAGGGAGGAAGGAGCTGGGAGTCAAGGGGCATTTATGGAGGTCTAGACAAAGACGTGTACATGCAAACATATATATGAGGATGGGGAAATAGATCTAATTGTCTACATTTATAGGTTTAATATTAAGGTGGTGGAAGGACCTTGGGCCTCTACTCAAGCACTCCCTCAATGCATGAATACTTTATTTTATTAAATTGGTACTCTATGATGCTCACTCTCCCGACACAACGGCTGGAGCCAAAGTGGGTGAACAAGTAAATGTGGTGAAGAAAGCTGATGGTGCCCGGCTATCAAAAGAGATAGTGACTGGGGTCTTAAAGGCTTGAAGATAAACAAGCGGCCATCTAGCTCAGAAGCAACAAAGCCCACATGGAAGAACACACCAGCCTGAGTGTGCGAGTGATCCCAAAGGGATCAGTTATCAGGCATCAAAGAACAAAAAATCATCATATCATTGGCTGTACACCTCCATGATAGGATCGCTGAAGACAAATGGGTGCATAAGCAAATGTGGTGAAGAAAGCTGATGGTGCCCGGCTATCAAAAGAGATAGTGTCTGGGGTCTTAAAGGCTTGAAGATAAACAAGCGGCCATCTAGCTCAGAAGCAAAAAAGCCCACATGGAAGAAGCACACCAGCCAGTGCGATCACGAGGTGCCAAAGGGACCAGGTATAAGGCATCATGCAAAAAAAAAAAAAAAAGAATATGTGTGTATATATATATATATATATATACCACATTGAATGAAGGGGGAAGTGCAGAGTGGAGACCCAAGGCCCAAGTGTCGGCCACTGGAGATCCCCTCATAGAGGGGTTTAGGAGAGGAGATGGGTCAGTCAGGGTGCGAGGTAGTAGCGATGAAGAGCACAGCTTTCCCCCAGATCCTGGATGCTTCCTCCCCCCAACTACCACGATCCGAATTCTACCTTGCAGGGCTGGATAGGGCAGAGGTTGTACACTGGTACATATGAGGGCTGGAGGCACAGGGAATCCAGGGTGGATGATACCTTCAGGACCAAGGGTGTGAGGGGCGGTGCTGGGAGAGTGTAGGGTGAGTGGGTTGGAAAGGGGGAACTGATTACAGGGATCCACATGTGACCTCTTCCCTGGGAGAGGGACGGCAGAGAACTGGGGGAAGGGAGACTCCGGATAGAGCAAGATATGATAAAATAACGATGTATAAATTACAAAGGGCACATGAGGGAGGGGGCAGCGGGGAGGGAGGGAAAAAAAAAAGAGGACCTGATGCAAAGGGCTTAAGTGGAGAGCAAATGCTTTGAGAATGATTGGTGCGGGGAATGTATGGATGTGCTTTATACAATTGATGTATGTATATGTATGGATTGAGACAAGAGTTGTATGAGTCCCTAATAAAATGTAAAAAAAGAAAGAAAGAAAAGAAAATGATTAGTGCAAAGAATGTACAGATGTGCTTTATACAATTGATGTATGTATATGTATGGACTGTGATAAGAGTTGTATGAGCCCCTAATAAAACGTTTAAAAAAAAAAAAAAAACAGAGTGTCAGAAAATCTGGCTTTTCCACCCCGGAACCAAATCCAGCTGAACCAGTTGCCAAGTCAATTCTGACTCAAGGCGACCCTGCATCTATGCGAACTGGGTGCTGCAGAGTTTGTAATGGCTTGCTTCCCATGAGGCACCAAATGAGATCACCACTTGCATGACCAGGAGACTCCTAAGGTGCAGGTATCAAGTTCAAATTAGAAACTCTACACCTATTGACATTTTTATGTCGAAATAACTAAAATGACTGTGAAGAAGGATGCCAGGAGAGAAACCACAATTCTACTCCTGTTGATGGCAACATATGTTCAAGTGTTCTACATACAATTGAATGATGGATTGTCATAAGATTTGTAAAAGCCCAATAAAATTATTAATAAAAATATATAAAATAAAATTATATTTCCTACTCGTGTTCCAGAACATTATTAGTCACATCACAGACACAGAGAGGAAAGTATACATAAGTTATCTTTCTGTTACTCATTGTTCTTCAAGTGCCATGGCTAGTGAAAAGTAAGAATATACAATCTGTTAGAAAAAAATAAAGAAAAATTGTAACATAGAGTGAGAAAGATTTCATTTATCCACACTCTTCCATGTTGATAAAAAACTCACTGAAGAAAATCAGCTCATAAAGTTTTTTAAATTGATACTAGAACTTTTTTTCTCTCACTACCATCGAGTTCATATTGACTCACAGTGACCCTACAGGACAAGGTAGAACCACCAGTGCGCTTCTAAGATTATAACTCATAATGGGAGTAGAAAGCCTCATCTTTCCAGCAGAGCTGTTGGTGGAATCAAACTGCTGACCTTGAGGTTAGCAAGCCAATGCATAATCCTCTAGGCCACCGGGGCTCCTAACATGAGGATTAAAAACCAGACGTCACTCTGGTGGTTCGAAGCGGTAGGTTCCTCTTTAGCAAGCTCTCTCAGACATGGCAACATCTGTGACAAGAGTTGACAAGGAAGGGGTCCTAGAACGGGCCGTCTGGGAGGGGATTTCCAAAGCACCGAAAGTCGGGACTCTGAACACACTCCTCTGATCTTTCCACCATGCCAGCATGCCAAGCTGCTGTTTAAAGTGGTCTCTATAAAGGTGCTCTGATCCATGGTCCGGATCTGGGATGAAGGGGGTCACTTTCTAGGAATGTAACAGATACCCTTGATTTCACAGATTACAGACAATAAGTTTGAACACGGATGCAAGTAACACACTTCCTTTGGTTTTCCTCTCTTCCACCAAAATTTTTATTCCTTTGATGAAACCCATAAATAAAACCAAGGATGCCCAATCTACTGGCACTGCAGAGATGATGCCAGATTCAATGCAAAGAAAGATACTATATTCTTTCAGAAAGTCAGAAACACTGGCAAATTTATCCCTAAATAATGAAGTGTCCACGGTACCTCTAAAACTGTACTTCAGTAGCTTGCGGTCCATGTTCTTTCCTAGTAACTAAGGCCTGAACTACAAAGCATAGAGTGGTGGTTCAAGCTCACCAGTCACTTCAAAGGAGAAAGACGAAGCTATCTGTTCCCATAACTATTTACAGCCTCGGAAACCCTACGCAGACAGGGCACTAGCCATTTGATAGGAGTTACGAAACTGAGCCGTATCAATTCACTGCAGTGCATATCCACGTAGTAATCCCTTCTGGGAAGGAAATCAAGACGTGATCAAGCATAAAGACAAAAAAATGTACCCATTTCTAAAGATCATTTATAAGGAACATTATCTTTGCTTTATAATGAAAACTCTATAATGTAATCAATCAACTCAAAAACAGAAGGAAAAACAATGTCTGCACTCCATAACTAGAGAACTTTAGAATAAAATGCCTTCAGAGGCCAAGCAAGCGTTAAATTAAATAAATTGCACACCCATTCTGGGCAATGGGGGTGCAGTGTCAATTTGACCAGGAAAGAAAGATTAAATGCATAAACTTTCATGACAGTCTGAAGTGAGCTCTTGTCCTGAAATGTCATGTGTTTCGATTATATAATCTCAGCTTCTTGGGAGCATGTTATGACTATGGCCAAAGCAAAGGAAAACAGGAGGGTCTCTAAGTCAATCATGGGCCAGGAAGCCAGACAGGCTGTGTGACAGATGCAATTGTTCTTGGCACCACATGGGCAGAACTAATTGATGGCAATCGTATGTCCACACTGGCACATCTCCACAGAGATGTGTGTGAATATGTCACCACATCTGGATGTGTGGCTTGCTGGGGTCCTGAGGCACAAAGACCTACTGAAACCAGAGGGCCCGCAGCTGGGCTCAATGAGCGCTGTGGGCGCTCCACAGAGTGATGAAAGGACCAAATTACCACAAACTGTAAATACAGACTTATTTCATTAAAATACGAGGTAACTGCCGCCGCCATCTCTTGTTCAAACAGGCATTTGCCTTTTTAAAAAGAAAAGGAAAAACACTAGCATCTATGGATACATGAATTCCTTACTTCATAAATAAAATTTGCATTTCTCCCGGCCCCCGCAAAAAGATGATGTCATACTTAAAGTCAACAAAGCGTCTACAATTCTCTTTAAATTAAAAAAAAGAAATACCACACACAGAAGAGAGAACAAGAAAGGAAAATGTGATCATCTACTGTCACCGTCTTAGCAAGAATAATCCTCTGTTCTTGAATTCAACTGCAAGACTGACATGACTCTATGACAGAATCCATGTTGAAGCCTCCACTTACAACAGTAAAACCCTAGTATTAACATAAAACTTATCCTTTAATATGAAATGGCAGATGAATATATGTTCTCTTCACTCAGAAAGGAGCAGACTACTCAATTAAACCTGAGCCTACACACACAAATATTTTGAACAATCTATATCAAAAATTACATGACAGAACACTCTGTGTTGTAGCCACAAAATTAATTCAATTAAAAGATTGTTTTAACTGAAGAACTATTGACATGTGTAGAGTTACATATCCCTCAATAGCTCTTGAATCAAATAGTGGCTTTCTCCTGCAGTGTGATAGGTACTAGACAATCACCGGTAAAATTCTCATTTAAATTGGGTCAGATACTAAAGATTCCTTTGTCTTATCACTTTCCTTTCAAGGTCAATTCTTCTCACCCTGGTTTCATTTCCTTCAGATCCTGCCTTCTTTCAAGGTGCCTGGCTGTATGATAAGCCTCTCCAACTGGGAGTCTACCCACCTGACACTGGACACATTTCCCCAACACCTCCCTGAGCCGTGCTGATCACCGGTACAAAGGGAAGCTCCTTTCCTCAGACAGCTAAATCACGAAACTGTGCTTCCCTCCGTCTGCCCATGAGGACCACTCCCCTCCTAAACACTGACACGGTGGCAGAAGGCATTGCTTATGTATGAGACTTTTTCACATGGGAATTAAATAAAGAAAAACAATTTCTCTTTGGGAAAATCAGGAAAGGTTCTTTAACATACCCTTTCCATTTATAAGTTGGTAAATACACTGAAGTGGCAAGACCATGCCTAAAATAGAAGCCCTGTGTAAAGATAAAAGCAATGTTTACAAAGGAGGTTCCTTACGTGAAAAAATTTTCTTAAGTTAATGACTTTCTCATTCTTCTATCTTCAATTTGTTTAGGAGCGCTGGTGATATAGTAGTTATGCACTGGGCTGCTTAACCATAGGGTCAACAGTTCAAAATCACCAGCAGCTCCGCAGGAGAAAGACACGCCTTTCTACCCCCATAAAGAGTTACAGTCTCTGAAACCCACAGGGGCAGTTCTACCCTGTCCGCTAGGGCTCCTGTGAGTCAGCACTCACTCCATGGCAGTGACTGAGTATCTTCAATTCATCCAAGGTTATCCCTAAATACAGAAACCATCTCATCACATGTGTAGCAATGTATGGGTGATGAAACTTTTACTCCATATATCTCAAAAACACAGACCAACTAGAGATTACAGGATAGGAGGGCAAGGAGAGAAGAATAAGAACATGAGGGAGGGAGGGAATGAGGAAGGAAGGAAGGAAGGAAGGAAGGAAGGAAGGAAGGAAGGAAGGAAGGAAGGAAGGAAGGGGAAAAAGAGGGAAGAAAGGAAGGCAGCTGCATACTCACAGTGCTGACACTAAAATTTGTGAGATAACTCTCTGATTTCATCATGTAAGCCACTTTTACCACTATTAGTACCTGGAGCATTCCAAAAAAAAAAAACAAAGATTATTTGTGACAACAAAAACACCTAGTAAAAAATAAATAAATTTAAAATAAAAACAATTTTAATAGACACTGGAAGTAATCCAATTTGAAAAATAGTAGAAAGGTTGAAAAAATTACAAATCCATTTTAAAAAGATAGAGAAAGCCAGGGTCTCCAATCTAAGGGCGTCTGAAAAAAAGCAAAATAAACGCTGCCTCCTCTCTTAAATGTTCATTCTATGTGGGGGAGACAGGTTTAAAACAAAGAAGACAAAGATCCGAATTCTGTGTCTAGTCCTGTATACCGAGGTTCTGCTTAGTTCTAGACATATCTGGTTCATTTTCCTATCATCTGTCCTCACCCAAAATTGTAAGAGTGATGTCAATAGGAAAGTTTATCAGGAGGCACTCATGCAATTTTGTTAACAGACGCTAAGACTCTAGTGAACAAACTAGCTCTGTTTTACGACAGACACACTCCTGTCTCTCTGACTTGTAGTTCTATGTGGGGGCATCCACATAAAGCAAGTCTACTAGGTACCACTTAGACACATCAGTGTTCCAGAATGGGGAGCCAAAGGTGAGCTGATGAAAACAGCCAGTTCACCACCCAATGGCCTCGTTTCTAGGTCCCTCGGGCTCTTTCCCCCAGAAGCTAAGAAACAGCCTTTGTCAATCTGCTCGCTACCCAGCCTCAACAGCCTACCCTCAGCCGTGGAGTCCATGGCCACTCAACTTCATTAATCTAATAGTTGCTGTGGGAAAAAGAAAATGTCCTTAGTCTTTGCCACCCTGAGAGTTTAAAAGCTAAATTGGCAGAAAAGCCTGAGCCTACAGGTCTACTCTGGCTCTTACTCTTCAAAGCCGCCTTCTTCAAGCCAACCTGTTTGTCTTCAGTATAAACAACAGCCACCAGAAAGACACAAATTTGCTGGGGTTCCGATACTTTGTTTGACCTACTCCGTGCCACATCAAATCACAGAAAAGCAAGACTGCTGTTGTCCTTACCCTTGATAAATACACTGGAATTTGGAACAGTGAAATGTCCCTTCCTGAAATCCATCTGTGCCTACTTGTGTTAATATCGGACAGTGAACGCCAAAGCTAGGGAGTAAGGCTAACCACAGAGAAGGGTTTCTTACACTTGGGTTTCTTGACCTAAAATTCCACTTTAAAAAATAGTCACATTAAGAAAAATTAAGTCACGTACTTACTTTTATTGCCACATGCATCAAGTTACACACATCCCCGGCCTTTCCACACAAGCACCTACCTGACTTTCTTGCCTTGCTCAATGAGCATCTTGACCAAATCAGCAATGGGATACTGAGCTTTGGCTGCACAGAGACCGTAGCCTACAAGGCACATTGAAAACACAGAAGCATGTATTTCATTTTGAATTTTTATGAACCAACTTCTCCCTTATTAAAACCAACTCTCTTGTCAATATGGACCTGATGAAAAATGAATGCAAACTTTGGGTCTGGACCTTCTCAGATATTGGCCTAAATTTCAGATGCTAAGCCCGATGATCAGTGTCAGCCTTATGTGGCACCTTCCTGTGTCTGGGCACCCCTCTCTCTCTCCTCGCCAACACACACTCATTGTGTCTGCTTTTAATGTCTTCATAACACTTAGCTTTGAAGACCCTACGTTTCTGATACCCTCTTACCTGGTGCTACTCTGACTTTTCCAGGGTTTCCTTAAATGCTTGTTCTTTCTTACCCCAGGCTTCCGCTTTACCCCTTCACACTCTCCTTGGAAAATGTCAGCCAGTGCCCTGGCTTCAACCATCATCTGATGACTCCCAGTCTGTCACTTGCTAAAATAAATCTACAGGTAGTAGGGTTCATGATCTTATTGAAGGAGATCTGTCACTTGAGCTGCAGTTCATCATGCCCACTGTCCCATCTCCACCTCAAACTTAATGCCTCTAAAACAGGGCTTAAATTTTTCTCTCCACCAAAAAAAAAGCCAGTCTCCCAACAACGCTGATGTGCTTACAGGTAAACCAAAAGCTTCAGTTACCTTCCTTCCCCTTTAACCTCTATATTCTGCGCATTCTGTACCGTGGGAATCCACGTTTCTACCTCCATTTCCCCCACTCCACGTTTCTGCTCAAGCTTTTCCCCTGCCTTCCCCACCGCCAGCACTGTCCACCGCCACCTCCCACTGTGTTTTCGGGTTTTTTTTGGTTTTGCTCTTGGTTTTTCACCTGGGGTGATGATAATGTTATTAGCTTCTCGGATCATTTCAATTGCATTGTCAAGGTTGATTTCTGTATGGGTGCCAGAAATCTCCATGGGTTTCCCGTGAGCTGTTGAAGTGGTGCCGTAGCCTCCAAGAATCACATTAGCCAGAGAGCGATTCATTGCCTGGGGAACAAAATTACCCACATCAGAGTTGCAGCCACACACTGTTTTATGTTTTTACAGCTCTCTATGAATCTTACATGCAGCCTTTAAAGGAGTTTATCAGTTAGAGCTTTTATTTTTTGAACCAGGGACCCTTGTTCTAGCTGCCACAATGTATTTCAAGAATTTAAATGACAGCAGGCAAGCAGCGGCACTTTCTCCTCCCATCAGTTGCACACTGGCCTGTTTTCAGTAAACAGGAGTCAATTAGGTTAAAGAAAGTACTTGGAATAAGTACATTTAATGTGTCCAAAGATATTGCATACAAAATAATGCCTGAAATATTCTTTATGTATAAATATTAACATCATTGAAAGCATTAATAATTTCTGATAATGAACCAAGAGGAGGGTCAGGAAAAAATTAATGCTTTCAATGATGTCAATGCCCTAATGTAGCACGAGGTTTTAATTGAGTCATTCATGCTCCTATATGTAAATGGAGACAAAGTTCCACAAAGCTCTAAAGAACATAAGTCATACATGAGACCTCTCAAACATTCAATACTCATTGATTCTGAGAAATCCTTCCTGGTTTTGAATTAAAGAGTTCTGAAATTAAATTAACAAAAAATACGTCCTATCAAATTCTTGCCCGGGAAATTTCCAAAGCCTTGTTTGGACAGTGAGTGTCTGGACCTCAAAAAAGAAAGTCAAACCTACAAGGAGGTTCCATCACCTGTATCCTTCAGTACTGCAGAGGCAGAGCCACTTTAGCCTAGCTTAACTTAAAACAATCAGTGCCTTTTTGTTACAAGAATGAATGGAGGAAAGAATCTTGAAAACATGTCATTAGTGGGTGCCCACTTCTGGTAACGTCCTAGAGAGAGAAAAAGGGAACCAACCACACAGTAGTTTAACCATCAAAGTCAACTTGTTAAACATGTACTTAGAGTGATCTGACCAGTAAGCTGATTCCATGTGTTCTCTTCAAAACGAAAGTATTTTTCATCTCTGAATCTATCACTGCAACATCATTTTTCGACAAACGTTTAGGGTTTTGTTTGATTTCTTACTTTTTTTTTTTTTTTGCTTGTTTGCTTAAGAGTTTCCAGACTATGACGAAGGAGTGGGCTGTCCCATACAGAGGAAGCAGCCTTTGGAAACCCTATAGACAGCGTCTCAACATTGTCAGGAACTGAAAACCTAAGGAAGAGAAGCACGCTACTGTCAGCGAGGAAGCAAAGCCTGAGGAAGAAGGCCTTTGGGCCTTCCTCTGCTGATGTGACACAAGTCAGCATGAGAATAAACAGCTGCAAACATCAGTTAATAATTGGAACTTGTGATGTACAAAATTTAGGAAAATTGAAAGTAGTCGAAAATGAAATGGAGCACCGAAAGATCAATATTCAGAGTCTTAGTGAGCTGAAACGGACTGGATTGGCCATTTTGAATCAGAAAATCACATGGTTTACTATGTTGAGAACGGCACACACCACCAAGAGGAAGGAGATGAGGTTTCGTCCATCATCATAAAGGACACTCCAAGAGCTATCTTGAAGTACATTGCCATCTGTTATAGGAGAGTATCTATATGAATACAAGGAAATCCAATAAATACAACCATTATTCAAGTTTATGCACCAACCACTAAATCTAACAATGAAGAAATTGAAGAAGTGTACCAATACCTTCAGCCTGAAATTGATCAAATGTGTACTCAAGATGCAATGATAATAAATTGCAATTGGAATGCAAAAGTTGGAAAAAAAAAGAAAAAGGAAGGAAAATATAGTTGGAAAAAATAGTCTTGGTGATAAAAATCAGCTGGTGATCACAGGATAGAATTTTCCAAAACTAATGACTTCTTCATAGAAAATGCCTTTTTTTCATTAACACAAAAGGTAACAGACTATACACGTGGACATCTCCAGATGGAAACACAGAAGTCAAATTGACTACATCTGTGGGAAGAGAAGCTGGAGAAGCTCCATATCAACAGATAAAAACCAAGCCAGGAAGCAACAAAACCTACATGGAGGAAGCACACCAGCCTGCGTGTTCATGAGGTGTTGATGGGATCAGGAATCAGGCATCAAAGACCAAGAACAAAAAATCTTATCAATGTGAATGAGGGGGAGGGCAGAGTGGAGACCCAAAACCCATCTGTAGACAATTAGACATCCCCTTACACAAGTGACACAGGAAGAGAAAAGCCAGTCAGGGTGCAGTATAGCACCGATGAAACATACAACTTTCCTCCAGTTCTTTAATGCTGTCCCCGTCCCCCACTGTCATGATGCCAATTCTACCTTACAAATCCGGCTAGACCAGAGTATGTACACTGGTACAGATAAAAGCTGGAAACACAAGGAATCTAGGTCAGATAAACCCCTAAGGACGAGCAATGAAAGTAGCAATATCATGAGGGGAAGGGAAAGGTAGGGGAAGAAAGGGGGAACCGATCACAATAATCTACATATAACCCCCTCCCTGGGGGACAGACAAAAGTGGGTGAAGGGAGACATCAGTCAGTGTAGACATGACAAAATAATAGTAATTTATAAATTATCAAGGGTTCATGAAGGAGGGAGGGTAGGGGAAGGAAGGGGGAAATGAGGAGCTTATACCAAGGGCTCAAGTAGAAAGAAAATGTTTTTAAAATGATGACGGCAACATATGTACAAATGACCTTGACACAATGAATGTATGTAAGTATTGTGGTAAGAGCTGTATGAGCCCCCAGTAAAATGATTTTTTTTTAAACCAACATTTCTGGGGCCAACACTGGAAGAGACAACCAATTGCTCATCTGTAAATTCTTGTTGAAACTGAAGATGATGAAAGCAGGTCCACAGGAGCCAAAATGTGACCTTGCGTACCTACAGCCCACCCGAATTTCGAGACCATCTCAAGAACAGACGTGACACATTAAAGACTAATGAAAGAAGACCTGGTGAGGTGTGGGAGGATATTAGGGGCATTCCACACGAAGAAAGCAAAAGGTCATTAAAAAACAGGAAATTAAAAAATGATCAGCATAAGTGTCCGAACAGACTCTGAAACTTGCTCTTAAATCATAGAGTAGCTACGGCAAATGAATGAAGTCAAAGAACCGAACAGAAACTTTCACAGGGCAGCTCAAGGAGACAATGCAAAATACGGTAATGAAAAGAGCAAACACTGAGAGTGAGAAAAGTAGAAGACAGAACACACTCAGCATATCTTCCACTGAAAAAATCCAAGGCTCCAATAGCAATATTGAGAGATTCTATGGGCAAAATGGTTTAAATGATTGTACGGTTTAAAATCAGGAAAGGTGTGCATCAGGGTGATAGCCTCTCACCACACTCTTTCCATCTGAATGCTGTGCAAATCATCCGACGTGGAATGTGGACTGACGGAGGGCTTATTAACAACCTGTGATGCGCAGATGACAAAACCCGGCTTGCTGAACATGAGGAGGAACTGAAGTACTTGCTGATGAAGATCACGTACTGTAGACTTCAGTATGGACTATAATTCCATGTAAGGTAATCCAAAATCCTCACAAGTGGATCAATAGGTAACATCAAGATAACTGGAGAAAAGGTTGAAGTTGTCAAAGATTATGCCTTGCTTAGATTCACAATCAAGGCTCATGGAAGCAGCAGTCAAGAGATCAAAAGATACATTGCATTAGATAAATATGCTGCACATGACCTCTGAGTATTGAAGAGCAAGGATATTACTTTGAGGACTTAAGGTGCGCCTGACCCAAACCGTGGAATTCTCCATTGCCTCACATGCATGTGAAAGTTGGACACTGAATAAGGAAGCCCGTAGAAGAATAGACACATGTGAATTGTGCTGGAGAAGAATATTGAAAGTACCATGGACTGCCAAAAGGACAAATCCACATCTGCTGGTCAAGCAGAGGAACCACTGTGAGGATTGCAGTTTCGGTTTTTTGTACATCGGGTTGCTATGAGTCGGAACCAATTTGATGGCACCTAACAAGAAGTGATTGATGAGACTGTCCCTTGTGACGCCGACCCGCAGGTTAGAGAGTCCTCAGTCCCCACGACCAAGTGTTTGCAACACTAAGACTTTCTTTTTAAGCTATTAAGCCCGACAAGGAAAACTGTATGGTACATTAAAACGAGCCCCTTACTGCATAGCATTTCAAAGTGCACTGTTAAATAAATACGAAGACAAAGGAAAAGTCATACAGCAAAGTCCAAGCAGGAAGAACGTATATGGCATTTGCTGTCATGTTCAAAAATGAGGCAGCAACAACAGAGAGGGACACTCTCCAGGAGAGGAGCCAGCACAGCGGCGACAATCATGAGGATGCTGCAGGGCCGGGCAACGTTTGACTCTGCTATGCAGAAGGCCCTTAGGAGCGAACTCGATGGCACTAACAGCAAAACAGCAACAAAGCATTTCTCGTTACCTGGTACATCCTAATAAGTTACCGCAAAGTAAAAGAAGAAAAACAAACAACTTTTTGTTTGGTGTGACTTTTGAGTCAGTTCATTCTGTTCTATTTTCACTTAATGTGCAAAAATCTAAAACTGCTGTACCATTTCTGCAAGTCTTCTATTTCTAGGCAATCTGGATCCGATCTGAAGTAGACAAGCAAACACAAACCCACTACCAAAGAGTTGATTCCGACTCACAGGGACCCCAAAGGTCAGAGGAGAACTGGTTCTTTGGTTTCCCAGGTGATTAACCTCTAAGGCAACAGACAGCCTCATCTTTCTTCTGCAAACGGGCTGATGGGTTAGAATCAACTTTATGGTTAGCAGCCCAACGCTTACCCCGCTACATCACTAGGGCTCCTTATCTGAAAGAGAGGGACTGTCAGATCACACAGAAACATGTAAGAGGGCTGCCTGGCATTTCCGTCTCCCAATCACTACCCATGGACAATATCTGCGTCTGCCTTCTCTGACTCGTGTCCGTGCACATAAGACTTCACTTTCACACGCTTCTACTGTCTGTGATAAGCAGGGAAAAGCAAATCAGTCACTGTGCTAGTTGCTTAGACACTGTCAGCAGTTTTCAATTTTTGTAATATTAGGAATTGTGCAACCACAGCATTAGGCTCAGAGGACAACCAAAAGAATTCTTTGTCAGAACAGAAATTCAATTTTAGAGATTTCAGCTTAGGCTGAATAAATAAAATAATTTAAAATATAAGTAAAAATAACAAACCCATTTTGTTCTGATTTGAACTTGTAAATTTTCTGCCGTTAACCCAAAACCTACTACCAGGGAGTCCATTCCCGCTTCCAACTCACAGTGACCTGGTGGGGCAGAGCACAGCCGTCCCCACGGGGCTTCCAAGTCTGTGCCTTTGCACACAGAAGCAGGCTGGCACAGAAACAGGCTGCCACCGCTTCCTCCTGCAGAGTGGGTAGTGGGTTTGAACTGCTCATCTTTTAAGTAGCAGGCACAAGTTCTAACCACCGTACCATCAGGGCCTCTTTTCCTTCAATAAATAAGGAGTCGATATACTGATTACACATTGACCCTTCTGTACCCCCTATCATAACCTATGAAGTGAAGATGGCAAAACTCAGGTTCAGCTAATAGATGAAAGAGTTATCTAATGCTCACTTCACCACAAACTTGAAATCCACCTGAATGTGTCAGGTGCTAAGTCATGAAAAATGGAGAAAAGGTAGAAGTTGTCAGAGATTTTGTCCTGCTTGGATCCACCATCGATGCTCATAGAAGCAGCAGTCAAGAGGTCCAAAGGTGTGTGGCATGGGATAAATATGCTGCATAAGACCTCTTTAGAGCATTTAAAAGCAAAGATGCTACTTTGAACACAAGGGTGGCCTGACCCAAGGTGTGGTATTACCTCATGTGCACGTGAAAGTTGGACACTGACTGAGGAAAACTAAAGAAGAGTCGGTGTGTTTGCATTGTGGTGCTGGAGACGAATACTGAACACACCATGGGCTGTTACAAAGACACACAAATCTGTCTTGGAAGAAATAAGGCCAGAGTGCTCCTTATAGGCAACATAGTTTGCCTTACATACTCTGGACATACTACCAGGAGAGACCACTCCCTGGAGAAGGCAATCTGCTTGGTAAAGCAGAGGGGCAGTGAAGGACAGGAGGACCTCGAGGAGATGGACTGACAGTCGCTGCAAACATGGGTCAGGAACAGAAACCATGGTGAAGATGGTGCAGGACCAGGCAGTGTCTCATTTGTCTGGGCACAGGGTCACTGCGGGCCAGGACTGACGCCATGGAACCTAACAACAGTGGGTGGCCTGCTTCAAGCAGTGCAAAGAGAAAAAAGGAAAGGAAAAAAATTAGATAACCCGAGACTGGGAAATATGAAAAGTAGCAACAACTGAGAGAAAAATATATCAGTACAGAAGTACAGACAGAAAAGAGTATTTTCAACAAGTATTTCTTACTACCTTGATCTACTTACCATCCTGGCCTGTTACTATAATAATTACTATAGTCATTGTAGTTGTTATGCTCATAATAATCAATAAGAGCAAGGAAATGAAGGAACAGACGAAGAGCACAAAAGACAGCAACAGGGAAATGGTGAAATATACAAGCACAAAAAGAAAATCATTTAAAGGAAGAAAAGGAGTTAAGCAATTAACAATGATGATACTCTAAGAATTAATACCAGACCTCTCTACCCCAATATCTGTATGCAAGGTCTTTACTAAAATCCAAATTCTCTCATTCAATTTTAAAATCCGTTTTCTGACAAACCAGGAGTTTCTACAGTAATAATGAAAATCTGCTGCCCCCTGCTGGTCATTCAAACACATCAAACAATAAAATTAAACCAGGGGTTAAGAATTGGTTTTTAGAGAAATCAGTATTTCTGGAACAAATGAGTAAATAATTTTATTCTACATACATTTTTGAAATCCTAAAATCTGTTATTTTTCAAACATGAGACACAAACCTCAAAATTTCCATACATCCCTGAACAACTTGGGCGATTTCACTGATAAGTCTCTTAGGTTACCTTGAAGTAAGGCCATCAAATCCTTTGTTTTACAATATGGTCCATGAGACCAAACATACTTTTTTATCAGGAAGAACTCGTTTCAGCATTCCACTTCTAATGAGGCTTTCTATGACAACCTAATCATTCCCACCGACCTTTTGGTGGGTGTCAAACCCTTAGCCACTGCCCCAGCAGGTGTTCTTAGGACAATGCTGAGGCACTGACGCAGGATGAGTCTGGTTAGATCTTGGGGGTTACAATCCGTGCCACCAGAAAAATCAGGTATGAACTGTTGGGTGGAAAACTACATTGCTCTGTAAGCTTTTACCCAAATCATACTTTTTAAAATTAATAAAATACTTTTAAAACGAAACTCAAAGACTTCATGATCTTAATTTTCTTCCCACTCTATCCAGGAGATTCTTGGTTGTTTAAGCCACCCACTTGATGCATTTCTGTGACAGTAGTGCAAGATAACTACAACACTCTTTCACTGCTAGGAATCCTTCCTAAGACAAAAAATCAAAGATTGCAAAGATTTGTAATGCAAAAGAATGCAAACAACCTAAAACATATAGCAGTAAAATTAAATAAATTATATGTCCGTAAGGGATTCCCTGGTGGCACAGTGGTTATGAGTTGGGTTGTAATCTGCAAGGTCAGCAGGTTCAATACCACCAGCCACTCCTCAGGAGACAGGCTGGGCTTTCTACTCCCATGAAGAGTTCCAGTCTCAGACACCGGGGGCAGTTCTACCCTGTCCCGCAGGGTCCCTGTGCGTCAGAGCTGACTGGGGGCAGTGCGCTTGGTTTGCTTTATGTCCACATGATGAACTAGTCAGTGGTACTTTAATATTTTAAAACGCGTTTTAATAAGAAGTGAACAATACGATACATGAAGCTTTATAAATGAAAGTAAAAGAGTAAACGATACGATCAAACACAGAAAGATGTACGCAACACACACAAGGAAGAGTGAAAGGAATACACCCAAAGTCTAGCTAAGGGCTTATCTCTACATGGAGGGCTAGAAGAATTTCATCTTTATGCTTAATATTCCTGATTATTGATTGTTTTAAAAACCCATTGCCAATTCACAGCAACCCTACAGGAGAGAACAATCGGCTCCTCAAGGTTTCCAATACCGCAAATCTTTATAAGAGCAGAGAACCTCTTTCTCTCACAGAGCACGTCATGGATTTGAACCGTCAACCTTGCAGTTAGCAGCTTAGCGCTTAACCCACTGTGCCACCATGACTCCTAATCTTTAAAAGTACCCTTAGTAATTTAGTCAAAACAAACACTGACCTTTCTGCTGAAGGGAATAAGAGCTGGCATACTAATTTCTACCACAAACGAAAGAAATTACAAGCGCACCCTGGTTTTCAGAAGACCACTTCATTTTCTTTCAAACCTGTGTTTCTTACCACACACATGATGTACGACAGGATCGCGCCAGAGGAGCCGATGAGGGCACCCACGATGGTGAGCAGGTTGTTGTTCAGCAGGAAGCCCTCGGCACACAGGGCCCAGCCTGAGTAGCTGTTCAGCACAGTGATGACGACAGGCATGTCAGCTCCTCCAATGGCAGCTGTCAGAGTCACACCCTGTGACGAAAACCAGTCTCAAAGTTAACAGCCCCTAAATCCACATCTCAGTTCCTGATCATCACAGGTTTTCTGACTGTGAGGGGGACACTGACTTGATACAGCTCTTCCAGCCAAAGTCTTTGTAACACCCACGCAGAGAGGGTGTATTACGGGGCTCTAAGACAGGAATTGGTCAGTTTACAATAAGCCATCTCTGGAACAGGAATGGGAGAATCTAACAACCATCAAGAAAGAGCAAGGAGTGAAGCACACCATTTATATCTCAAGATCCCTACACAGAGCCTTTTCAAGCTCAGAGACAGAGAGGGGTGTGGCGCTGGAGAAGTAGGGACAAAATGTCAGGAAAGCAGTGGCAGAAGAAGCAAAATCACCAGAGAGATTGATGGGCTTCCCAGTTCACAGAGTAAGAAAGCTCGGAAGCTCAGTCCGTGTCTTGGGGCAGGAAACTCCCTTGGGCGCTTAATCTGGGGAGCTAGATCTGCTGGCCCGGGGAACAAGAGCTGAGTGCCTTTGAGGTGAGGCATGTAGTAGAGTGGTTTGCCCTTTGAGAATTTATCCACAAAGTGAAAGGAGTTTGGTAACACTTGCAGGTCCGAGGCCAAGGGGCCATGAGGCGGAGAGGCCCAAGGCCAGAGAGAGTGTGTGGCTGCATGCACAGCTAAGAAGATGCTGTCCTGACTGCAACTGCTGTATCCTAAACATTTCTGATCCTGAATTGTAACCTGTTCCACTTCTCTTAATAAATCCCATCATCATGACTATTTTCTGTGAATTCTGTGTGGCCAGTTCAATGAATTATCAAACCCAGCAGAAAAGCAGAGTCCTGCGAGAGAACAACAGGTCTCACAATGGGTCGAATTTACTGCACAAAGGGTAGATGGCTGGGGCGTGTGTGACTTTGGCTCACTGCAATCAGACTTCGGCTAATGTAGAGTGTGATTCTTTTCCCCTGTGTGAAGTCATGGGATGTCAGATGCTAATTACCATACCAGCATTTACATATACGCCCCATTGCGGTGATGGCTCAGCACCTCTCACCTGACCAATAATACAATTATAAACACTGCTCAGTGGGGTGGGGGGGGGGGCGGGGAATCAAGGCAGTGCTCAAGTGCTCAAAGGCAAGCAGAAACTAGAGCGGAGTCTACCAATCCACCCCACCACTCACTCAAAATTTACTGCATTGAGTCGCTGCCAACAAACAGTGGCCCCAGGTGACAGGGTTGAACTGCTGCTGTGAATTTCCAAGATGGCAAATGCTTATGGGAGTACAAAACCCCTTTTTCTCCCAAGGAACAGCTAGCTGGTGACCTTGTGGACCACAGCCAACCCTAACCATTATGCCAGCAGGCCACCCTCAAACCAGTTCTGAGTCATGGCGCCCCGAGCTGTAGAACTATGTTCCATAGGTTTTCAAGCCTATGCCCGATGGACCTACACTTAGACAAAGAATAACAGTGATGAATGAGTTTCCAAGATTTGTGAATTTTGTATGTGGATCAAAAGGCAGTTGTGCAAACAGAACATGGGAATATTGTGTGGTTTAAAACCAGGAGAGATGTATGCCAAGGTTGTATCCTCTCACCATACTTGTTCAAACTGTATATTGAGCAAGTCATCAGAGAAGCTGGCTTATATGAAGAAGAATGTGGCATCAAGATTGGCGGAAGGCTTATTAACAACCTGCAATATGCAGATGACACAACCTTGCTTGCTGAAAGCGAGGAGGACTTGAGGCACTAGTCAATGAAGATCAAATATTGTAACCTTCAGAATGGATTACAACTCAATGTCATGAACAAAATCCTCATAACTGGACCAATAGGTAACATCAAAGATTTGGTCTTACTTGGATCCACAATCAATACTCACAGAAGCAGTAGTCAAGAGATCAAAATACGTGTTCTATCAGTCAATCTGCTGCACAAGACCTCTTGTGAGTACTGAAAAGTAAGGATGTTATTTTGAGGACTAAGGTGGGCCTGATTCAAGGCATGGTATTTTCCATTGCCTCATATGCCTGTGAAAGCTGGACAGGCATATGAATAAGGAATAAGGAAGCCTGAAGAGGAATCGATGCATTTGAATTGTGGTGCTGGAGAACGGAGTAGCACAGACTGCTAAAGAGACACACAGCTCTCTCTTGGGAGAAGTATGGCCAGAGTGCTCGTTAGAGGTAGGGAGACTTCATCTTACATACTTTGGACATGTCTTCAAAGAAGACCAGTCCCAGGAGAAGGACATCGTGCTTGGCAAAGTAGAGGGACAGCGAGAAATCCTCAATAAGAGGGACTGATACAGTGAGACTGAAAAAATGGGCCCAAGTGTGGGAACAATTGTGGGGATGGCTCGGGGCTTTGTTCTGGTGTGCACACAGTGGCTATTGGTCAGAACTGGCTGAATGGCATGAACAACAACTACTTGATTTGGTGCCAAAAAATGTCCACGGAGGAGGAGAGCAACTAATGTGCAGCGGCCACCATACAGCAAGTGCGGAAAGCCCACAGCTCTACACCGAAAAGCTTGTCACACAGTAGGAAATTCATGAGTGTTATTAACATCCTTCCTGTTTTGAAATTCCCACTCACCAAAACAACCCTCGGGCATTAAAAACCCCAGTCACAAGAATGTCGCCTGTGCCACAACTTTCTATGGGAAATTACATGGAGACAGAGCTATTTTCTTCAACCACTTTTCTCTCTTTCCTAGGTCCTGCGAGAATGAACCTATAACATCTTTTGAAGTCATTTTTCCCCCTAAGCCACCTTGAACAGACTATCAGTCTGTAAACTGACCAAAAAAAACCCTGTTCCTAAGTATGCGCCTTAGCCATTAACATCTTACCATGATAGCAGAGAGAGCCGACACGGAGCCCAGACAGGTAATGCCCATAGTAAAGCTGGGGTCCAGCATGAATGGGATCAGTCCCCCCACACTAGCAGTCAGCAAGCCCGCATTGAGGACGTGCCTTCCAGGGAGCAGGAGAGGAGCAGATTTCAGGATACCTAGAACCAACCACAGGATATTCAGAACCTAGGGTGTGTCACTAGAACCCCCCTACACATTCTCTCACCCCAAATACATGTCATGCAATCCTAAACTCCCAAAACCCAATCTCAGAAAAACAGCCTGGAGTTTAAAGAATCACTTTGGAGCACTGGATATTGACACATAAAAGCAAACTGAAATTCTCACCGTCAGCAGCCATGAATGGGACGGGGAAAGTATAGTTCAACGTAACTGCTGTTCCTTTCCTCACCTGAGTGGTATGACGATGCATTCTCCGTCATAGAACCTGGAAAGCGCCACCCTCCCTACCCCACCTCACCCCCACACATACACACAATCCCTGCCCCCATGGCTACCACAGAAGTTGCTACGTGTGGTTTTATTTATTTAAAACTTCAATAGAGTCCTAAAACAATAGCATTTCAGATGCTATCCAGTGAGCCCAAGGGAGACAAACCCTTACTTGTTGGCTATTTCCAAAGACAAAGCTGAGACAAGAATGTATGAGGTTTGAAGCTGTTTGTGATTTGTTTAGGCTGGAAGGGCCCGGCTTCATAGTAATGACTTGATTACTAAGAGGCAAGACCAAGCTTTCAAACTGTGAACTGGCTTCTCTGGAGACCCACATTTTCCTGAGAGCAGCCAACATGTTTTTCCTTCCCTTCCAGTTCCATTCCCACGATGACTGGCTTCAGCAGAAGCAAAGTTGACGAGAGGGCCCTACGCGTGCCTCCCTTTTCCGAAGAAGTCCTATTTGCTGGTCACGCACACTTCGTCAGCAACCTTCTATCGCACTGCAAGGGTTCCACGGAGGTTGTTTTGTGTGTATTCACCACACGGCAACGAGTCCTTCTAGGCCAGTATTTCCCAAAGTGGGCAGTACTGCACCCCTGGGTGGGGGCGCACTGGAGCAATTGGGGGGAGGGGGGGTTTACACCAGATCCATATACCTTATCCTGGATCATGGGCTAAAGCACAGAAGTTTTTCATTGTCAGGGGTGGGGGGGGTCACTGAGTAAAATCTTTTCTTCTTGCAAAGGGTGCAGTAGGCCAATGGACCTGTGTTCTAAGGAAACGTCTAAGCACCAGTTTCCTCCACTTGCTGTCTGCTTTGAGGAAATAGCTTCCTGGTTGATTGTGGCTTATAATGAGAAATAGATGGAAGTCATGAGGGGGTGGGGACCAGCTTTTATACATTCCTAGGTTGCATATTCATGCACTTCATGTAACAGGTGAGCCAGACCACCCCGCACACGTTCTAAACAATATTCATCTCAATGTTGAGTCACTCACCCTGCAATTTTCCGTAGGCAACAAGGGACCCGCTGAAGGTGACACCACCGATGTAAGTACCGAGGTAGGCCACGACCTTGGTGAGATTTGCTGCTGCATCCACAGCGAAGTGTGGATATTCTACGATGTACTCAGCTATGCAAGTCAGCACAGCTGCCAAGCCCACCAAACTGTGGAACGCAGCAACTAACTGAGGTAAGTCAGAAATCTGGATGCGCTTGGCGATTGTCAAGCCTGTTGAGAAATGAAAATCAAAAGGAAGTTGAAAAACGACAAGCTCTCTGACAAGTTACAAGAAGGATCTCAGTTAGGAGTTCCCTTCACTGTCACCAATAACTATCTAGATCCTACTTCAGCTCTCCAAAAGATAAGAACACTGGTACTGTGTGTGTGTGTGTGCGTGTGTGTGTGTGCGCACCTTCAAAATAGGTTTATGCCGCACACCTTACCAAGGCCAAATTCTAAAGAGCCCAAACATACACAATCGTTCCCCTCATATGCTCTGCATGCTCCCCAGTCTCCTGATCCTTCAGATTGCTGAAAACACCGCTCAATCCCCTGGAGGCCCCTTCCCTGTACAACAGCCCACCCCTTCTCTTTACAAGCTAAGCACTTGCTCCTGATACTATCAGGAGCAGAGAGAATATGAGGAAGGCCTAGGTTTTCAGGTGAGCAAGGAGGAGCCAAGTCCAGCGGTACAGAAATACAAAAATACGGGTAGGAAAGGTCCAAATTAAGAGTTTCTTTAACAAGGGGCACACAAAGTTTATGACATGCTGATAAATGTTGCAACAACCAGTTCCTGGTGGTGGGGTGGGGTTGGCGGGGGGGGGGTAATATGTGCACATCGAAGCACACCCGAGTTCTTACTAACAGAAAGGTGCATAGTACGAGACTTTTAAGTAGTCATAAAGCATATGCTGTTTTATAAGGCATCCCACACAGCCCGCTGATTTTCACAGCATGTTTTGCTGATGTTTGCCAAATTTTTGTACCAATAGGCTAGTTCTATTTGAAACTGATTAATGAGTGTAGTTCCAATCATTAAGACTGAATGATATTTTTATTCACATTAGCAAGATGAAAGTGAAACAAAAGGTGTATCTGACAGCTTCACTTTGTCAATGTGACTGACTTATTTGCAAAGTCGAAAAAATAAGAATAAAACTCACTGCCACCCAGTTGATGCCAACTCACAATGATCCACAGGTAGAACTGCCCCTGTGAGTTTGGGGGGATCTAACTCTTTACAGGAGTAGAAAGCTCCGGGGCTGGCTGTTTCTAACTGCTGACCGCTCAGATCAGAGCCCAACGCATAGCCAGTATGCCGCCAGCCTCGGCCGAGTCTGACAATCATTTACGAATGTTAAAAGAACACTTCACCCTTTTTTGTGTGCTACTAATATAACAGCTACAGACACGGCACATGTCTGTGTTGAAGTTGCAATATGAACCTTTAAGGATGGGCAAACTAGGAAATGATAACTTCCAGCTTTCTACTCCTGTGGATGGGCATAGTGGAGGCATCCAACGTTCCGCTACCACAGTGACGTCCCTGAGCATGGGCTGAGGGAGAGATCTGCAGCGGCATAGCCTCACACAGGACTTCTACCGGACAGCGTCCACACTGCCAGTGAGTCAAGTCTGATCCAAGGCTGTAACGCCGTCACGACAGCAATGGCCTCATCTTTCTCCCATGGAGTGGCTGATAGGTTTGAACCACCGACCTTGCAGTCAGCAGTCCAACACTTATCCAACAGCGCCACAGGGATCCTCCAGAGAGATACAAAAGATGTTGAAAGCATCAAGAGCACAGATAATAAAATCTAGTCATGTAATTAGAGAGTGAGACATTGAGTCTTATCAACCTTTGTTTTTAATACTCATGCAATTTACTTAATTCTCAGGTTATAGGTAATGTAATTGTTGTTAATGGCTGTGTTTAACAACTGACTCACAAAATTCCTGAAAAGAGTTATTTTTCTCCTGCTGGCACATGTGTTTTTCCAAGTTCTTAACAGGTCTGTGAAAGCAGTGTGTTCTACAATAATTTGCCTCCCCAAACGCAAGAAACTCAAGCCCACTGCTACCAGGTCGATTCCAACTCATAGTGACCCCACCGAAGAGCAGAACCGCTCCTGTGGGCCTCCAAGACTGCAACTGCTTATGGGCGCCGGGGCCCCCTCTTCCCCGGCAGAGCAGCTGTGGCTTCCTGCTGTGAGCCTCGCCCGCTGTGCCACCAGGGCCCTTTATTCACACCCAACAGAAGAAGAGAGGAGCCTTTATCTGACACGTAAATGAGAACTGTGACCTCCCATTCGACCGACCGCCCGCCCGCCTGGACACTCAGTCAGTGGAGGAAAGTGAAAACTGGGAAGAGGGTGTTTCAAGCCCACTCTTTGCACTCCGCTGACATGGTCACCCAATGTTTTTAAATGCTTGCATTTAAATGAAAGCTGAACCAGTTTTGAAGGATTTTCATTAAAATCATCACGACTGGAACAACTGCTGATTAGGCAATTTAATGCTTGGGTCCTTGTCGGCCTCAAAGCAAAGCGCATGCCCAGAGGGAGAAGGGCCCTGTGCGGGCTTCATTCTAACAAACGACTTGTCAGTAGCTCATTGCTCTAGGGCAGGGGCTCCAATATAAGTAGAACCCACGTGTGCTTACCAATGGTACCGCCCAAAGCCATCGCTCCAGACATCTGAGCTAACAACTCCGGGCAGGGTTTGAGGCCTCCCAGGGTGGCTGCCAGGCCTCCGGCAACCCCAATCATGCCCAAAGCATTGCCAAGACGAGCTGTCCCTTGGGTGGAAAGGCCGGCCAGGGCACCAACGCAGCACAGCCCTGAGCTCAGGTACATGATCTTTCAGAAGGAAGGGAGAAAGAGAGGACATTACCACCTTCGGTCTGTGAACGCAGGGAGAACCCTTGTGATAAAAACATGCTTCTCCTAGGACAATGGCACATTTAGACAACAGGGGGCCGCCTGCGGTCTTCCCGGGTGTTTTAGTCTATGTTCCTATGCACCAGAAACAGCAACGCATGCATGTGAAATACCATTTGTGAGCATTGATTTCTTCTGCATGTGATTTTCACACATGAAGGCACACAGAAGTACGTAAATGTGCTATTAGAACGTTCAAGGGACAGGTTGCCTTCACAAGTCAACTGAAAGGATCTGAAAAAACTCGTAGACGTGACAAAATTCTGCAAAGGAGCCAGGCCCACAGTTCTAAGTGGCAGGAACTGTGCCGTGGCCCTCTCTTATGTCATGATTTAGTGTCACGAGACCCACCGGAGGGAAGAATCATCATCCTCATTTTACAAAAGAAAAAAACCAACTCTGAAAGAAGTTACATAAAACCATTTACAAATGGTCAGTAAATGGCAAGTGGGGGGCACTCAGCCATGGGTCTGGCTGACTCCAACTTTTCTTTTTTAAAAAAAAAAGAATTCTGTTCATTCGTCAAATACTGCATGTTTGTGGGGAAACTCAACCATTACTTTCAAGTCGATTCCAACTCCTAGTAAACCCTGTACGACAAAGTAGCGCTACCCCGTTTTCCAAGACTGTGATCTTTACAAGACAGATCTTTTTCCCATTGAATGGTTGCTGCTTAGAACCACCAGCCTTGTGGTTAGTGGCTTGCCTGTTAGACGCACAGCAGAAATCAAGAGATGCTTGACTTCTGCTGTCACAGAGGTTACAATCTAGTGAAAGTCTTTGAAAATAAAATAAACACACAAGGACAATACTGAATTCAGAAGAAAGTTCAGTGTTATATTTCAACTCGGAACTTTCAAAGTTCAATTTCACTGCTTCCATTTTTCTATACAGCACCCATGTTTTAAAAAATCATTTTATTAAAGCACCCATTTTTAAGCCACCTTTTAAAAACTGAGTCGGCCTTCAACAGATGGATAAACAAAATATGACATGAAAGGGAAAAAATATGACATAAACATACAGTTCAATGATAAAGAGCAACAGCAGATGCTATTCCAGGGGTGAACCCTGACAACATTACACTGAGTAAAATACACCACTCACAAAAGGACAAGTCTTGCAGGATCCACTCACATGAAACAGCTAAAATACAATGCATGAAAACAAAAGCTTATTACTGGTTACTAGGGCTGGATGAAGTGGGACTGGGGAGTTACTGCTTAAGGAGTGCTGAGTTCCTGCTGCGAGTGGTGCAACACTGGTGGAAATAAAGAGCAATGATGGCTGCATTGTTGGGCAAGTGCCCGTTAGTGTCACTGAATCATACACTTCAGTGGTGACGATGGTTATGATGGCAAGGTGGGTGTTTTGTTTTGTTGTTTTTTTTGGGGGGTGGGGGTTGGTTATATATATTTTGCCACAAAAAATAATAATGAGTTAGCCTAATAGTAGCCCTCTAATAGAAGTTGTAGAGATCACGTCTTTGTTATGGTGACTTATAAAAGAAAGTGGGAAAAAGACATAACAATTAATAAATAAAATACTTGAAATTGTACTGATTATTCCATTGTATCCTTGCAAAAACCCAGTCAGATACAGAAAGGGGATACTAATAACCTGCACAACGCTTTTTATAGATGGTAAAACTTGGGACAACAGGTAAACTTATGTTTGCCCCTTCAGTTGGAAGGCCAATGCGAGGTCTCCATCCTTAGACCAAGATGTTGCCAGGATGACTTCTGTATGTGCATAATGCAAACTCTTCAATCGCTGGAGAAGAAAATGTGGTGGTCAAACTAAAAACTTTCAAAAGAGCCTCTTACTTGTTCGATGTTATAACCACTGTAGAGGGCCGCCAAGTAACCTCCCACAAAGGTGCCGGCAGGGAGTAGATACAGGTAATTGTATTCTGGGGGATCGGTGGGCCGTTTGAACATGTCCAACATTCTCTGAGTCACCAGAAAGCCACCTGATCAAAGGAAAGGAAACGTGAAACTTACAGAGGAATCTCACTGAGCGACGTGGAGGTTTTTGAGAGCATTACAGTATTTCTTTTTTATGTAGATCCTTATCTTCTAAGGTTAAGAGCAATTTTAGGTCATATTTCCTTACTGCCATTGAGTCAATTCTAGCTCACAGTGACTGACCCTAGGGGACAGAGCAGAACTGCCACTGTGGGTTTCCAAGACTCTAAATCTTTAGGGGAGTAGAGCACCTCATCTTTCTCCCAAGGAGCAGCTGATGGGTTCAAACCACTGGCCTACATACGGAGCAGCTCAACCTGAGGCCCAAACCACCACCAGGGCTGCTCAGTAGGATTTCAAAACTTCAAAATTAATAGTGATTCTATTATTTGGGCCAAATCCAATGGAGGAGAAAGGACCCTAAATGATTTCCAAAAGAAAACACGCTATCAGAGTACAGAACCAACTGTTTCTGCATGACTAAAAGTAAATAGCCATTCAAATAGCTTGGGAATGCAAAAGATTATAGGTCATTACATTTTTTTTTCTAATATGCTATTCTATTTTTTTTTAATCCTATCATAAATGATAAAAAGAAAGTACCATATCAACAGGCACCAGGTTTCCTGGGCACATTAAAGGATTTTTAGCTACAACCAACCATCAAATAAGTTTCATGCATAAAGGCTGTGCTGGGCTTACAGTTTTCAAGAACAAACACTGGCTAGGGATAAGGGAAAGGCTAAAATTTTATCTAAAATTAGACTCCTTTGTAGATGTCACGGTGATAGCCCTAAGTCAAGTCCATGTAAAACTATGCATCCACTAACTTTCCAGTTAACTCAGCAAACATCATTGTGTTGGTTTGTTCTGGGAATACAGGCAGAGTCGCCTTTTTTTCTAAAAGAATTTCTAAAACTTGCAGATGAACAAAATATGTAATTTTCCTGCACCAAGACCACGTGTGGTCTGAGCAAAATGTTTTTTAAAAAACAAAAAATTAAAAATTTTTAAAAAACACAATTTGAGGGATGGAAATAACGTGGTTACCAAAGGGAGTATCGGAGAGACGGCTGGAGGAGATTAAAATGACAAACCTGACTTGACCAGTAAAACCTTGTCACTTGATCTCCCCTCTGGTTTGCTCTGGGCTCAATCTGGTTTTCAGGATTTTCTGGGTTGTCTTTCGCATTGAGGTTTATCTCTGATGCATTTTGTCATTGAAGGTAGACTTCTTGAATCCTTATTATTATGTGTTTTTCTGTCCTTTCGGTATATGAACCCCAGGACTGAGGAGTCTATAGAGCTAACAATCAGAAGGGTTCCTGGGGGGCCAAGTGGGTGGTGGTAAAGGGGAGCTGATATCACAGCGTTCAAGAAGGAACACAGGTTTGGAAACTGACTGAAGTAGCAACTGTACAATACCGCTTGATGTCACTGAATTATGGTTTGGCATGATGTCTGGATTAGCTCCTAATAAAATGGTTCAGAAAAATAAAATAGTAGTAAAAAACACACAATTCAATTCTTAAAAACCCCAATATCCATTTTAGGTATATTTTTGTTGGCTTCCGATTCTCCATTAAAAACAGCACTGTGGGCCTGTCCGGTGATGCCATACCTGCAATGTTGACCGAAGATATGAACGTAGCGAGAGCAGCCAAGCCCTGAGAGGTTGTGGTAGGAGACAAATGTCCTCCCATCAGCGCCAATCCACCGACTGCAGTCAGCCCTGAGAAGAAAGGCATCAATAGGGTGAATACTACGGTGATGCAACCAGGTCGGCTGCATGGCTCAAGGGTTGCACCTACACAGGTTCATAAAAAGGAAACTTCCTGATGAAAACAAAAGGCAAGGCAGCTTTCGTGCATTTTCATTAAAATGAACACATTTCCTAGAAAAGACAGCTGACAAGATATCTTATAATCATTCTCACAGAAGCACTACTGTGGGCAAAGGGGTAACATCATCTTTCCCCTCCCGCCGCAGCATAAGAACTGGACCTGCCTGTAACTCTCTGGCTCTTATCCCCTGATCTTGGTTATGGTCCACGACAACACTGTTTGGCAGCAAATGTGATCTAAACTGCACCCAAACTAGAAGGAATTACTCATACAGTACCTGATGGAGACACTGTCCTGACCTGGAACTAGACATAATGTCCCTGTGGAAACCTGGAAGCGAGGGTTCTGGCAATGTGGTTAGAGGAGACGACCAAGACCACAAGGCCTCCAAGCCAGGGCAGACCCACAGCTGTCCAATGTGGGTCGCGTTTGCAGAGAGAATTCTTGGGAAGCTGTGGGCAGGGCTGCCTGGAGGGTAAACCTGTACCAGAGAAAACTGCCTGGTTCTCCTATGCTGACAGGCTGGGCTTCCTGGCCCACCAACCTTCCAGAGAACCTGATGCCAAGCATGGCCCACTGCAGTCTTGCAAGGCTGAATGTTTGGCTGAATTAAAGAAGAGCCCCTAGAGCAGCAGTTCTCAACCTGTGGGTCGCGACCCCATTACAGTGATGAAGTAGGTACGAAAATCATGTTATGGTTTGGGGGTGGGAGGGTGTCAACACAACATGAGGAACTGTATGAAAGGGTCACAGCATTAGGAAGGTTGAGAACCACTGCCCTAGAAGTTACTGTCACCATGACTGTGTGAAGGACTGGAACCCTCTGATGAAGGCAAATCATACGTGAATGAAGTAGCTGGGGACCCGCACAGCCTGGCCTGCAGGCATCGCCTACTTCACAGTCCCCCCCTCACTCCCTGTGGAGTCACCCACAACAGCCCGGGCTGGAAGGAAAACCGCTAGGAAACAGGGGCCTTGTACACCTCACCTCACGGAAGGCCCTCCTAGAGTGGAACAAGCCGAGGAGACCCTAAGATGAAGAAACACCAGAAAGACACCAACCTGAGATGGCGTTCGTCACGGACATCAGTGGTGAGTGGAGCGCGGGGGTCACTCCCCAGACGGTGTGGTAGCCCACAATGCCAGCCAAGCCAAAAGTGGTCACCATCTGAGAAAAGGCCAAATTGGGAGACACAATGCCCAAACCCATCAAAGTAGTGAGACCTAGAGAGAGAAAGTAAAGCGTGTCATCAGACATCCGATTGACTCGGTGAGACTCAAAGTACACACAGCCCAACACAAGGCAACACGTGGGATAGTCAGTGCTTTCAAAGCCCGCTCCCTTGGCAAGAATGAATACGGATTTTAGATAGTTCATGTTTAAGAAGTGGGGAGGAGAGGGACTCAGGTATTTAAGGACAAAGCACAACTCCCTCAGCACCAGCACACCAGCACTGTGCTAAGATCTGGTAATATCTATGAATCACCCTGATAACAATTTGACATTTTCTCCTGGTGGTTTGTCCTCGTCCCTACTTTGACTTTCACTGACAATGCCACATATGTCTACACGAGCATTCTTATTCCAGAATCACAGGTCTGCAAAAGATCTACCAAGCTATTTACTACTTGGGCAAGACGTAACCTTTTTAAGACAGGACTTTTACGAAGCCAATTTTATGTCACTCGCACATTTGGCCAAGGAAGAAGGGTTTTCAAAGAGGAGGAAGGATTTCATTCACTCCAGCACCTCCCCAAAACATATGGCTTCCACCCACCCGGGAGAGAAGTTTTGCAATTGCTCCTGAATCTGGACTGGACTGCTGGCCCAACAGTCAGCTCCAGCCTCAGCATCAAGTCAGCAAATGAGGTTTCACAAAGAAAAAAGGGGGAGAAAATACAAATTAATTTAAGAATGTGCAGCATGCAAACAGTCAGCTCGGAGCACATATCTTTAATTATCACCCTCCTTAATAGCAAACATGTGGACAGCTGGTCTGCAGCTGAACGAAGACAGGGTTACCAAGTGGTCAATAAAATACGATCAGAGCAAGTGACCTTAAGCTTGAACTTAACTTTCCTGAACAAGCGGTCTTCTCTCCATGATCTGAACAGTCCCTTTACAAGTGGCAGCACTGGAACAGCTAAGAACTGGCATTACTTTTGCTGTAAAATACCCAATAAGACTGTACTCTTCCTTTAGATATTCCGATCTGCATTTAATATTTCCAGTGTTCCAACCCATAGCCTGTGAACCACCTGAAGGGGCAGTTAAATAGAATCTTTTAAGAACTCAAGAAGCAGTATAGAATTCTATTTTAAAATACATTTTCTTAAGACAGACTTCCTGGTTCAAATCCCGTGTCTACTGCAAGTTCATTGTATCATCTCTGACTTAATCTCCCTGCACTTTGGTGTCTTCATTCATAAAATTATTAAACCTCTTTTTTCATCTGTTAAATGAAAACAATAAAGTTGTTGTGGTGAAGGGTCGCTCGCAACGTACAGCAGAACGAAGCACTGCCAGGCTCGGTCCTGTGCCATCTTCACAATTGTCCCTATGCCCACTGGTACAGTCACTACGTCAATCCATCTCCTCGAGTCTCCTCCAGGGTCTTCCTCATTCCATTACCCCTCCACCAGCCACGATGTCCTTCTCCAGGGACGGGTCCCTCCTCACATGTCCACAGGACAAGACCATCCTTTCTTCTAGGGAGCATTCTACCTGTACTTCTTCCAAGACAGATGTGTTTGTTCTTTCAGCAGTAGGCGGGGCATTCAACACTCTTTGTCGCCAGCAGAAAATAACAATACCCCACCTGATTGAGTTCTTAAGAGGAATACATGGACTGATGCACGTGAAGATCTTAGCGCGATGCCTAGCACCAGGAGCCTTGGTTGTGCAGTGAGTTAAGAAGGCAACCACTGACCAAGAAGTTGGAGGTTCAGATTCACCAGCCATGTGCTCGGGCCATTGGCGTCCACACTGTACAGAACTGAAAATCCTACAGGGCAATTCTACTCTAACCTCAAGTGTGGCTATGAGTCAAGACGGACTTGGTGGCAACATGTTTAGGTTTGGTTTTGGTCAAAAAACATCCTGCCATCAAGTTGATTCCACCTCATGGAAACCCCATAGGGCAGAGGGTTTCTGAGGCTGGTGGGTCCAAACGCTGAACGTGCAGTTAGCAGCCCAAGACTTCTCTCTGGGCCACCAGCGCTTCTTTGGACTTGGTGGCCCTCAGTAAATGCTAGCTACTGTTATCCACAGAGGGGCCCAGGAGACCTAGTGCTGTTAACTGCAACCTCAGCCATTCAAGCCACCAGGAGCTCCAAGGGAGAAAAACGGGCCTTTCTACTCCTGGGAAGAGTTACAGTCTCAGAAACCCACAGGTACTGTTCTACAGGGCCGCTGTTAGCCGGCATCCACTCAGTGGTAGTGAATTTTCTTTGGTTTGTTTTTATTTTTATTTTCCATTAGTCGAGGAGGGAAGATTATCAAAATCTGCTGTTCGGTGTGTGAAGCATCTGAGATAGTAACCACCCACCTTAAGAGTTTCTTAGCAAACATTTAATCAAATAATGTCTGAAAATATCTTTAATAATAGCAAATGTGCTCTATCTATACTCTAACCAGTAAAAGGCATAGAGTAAAAAGAGAAATGTCAAAAGAGCAAAGCACTGGAAGAATGACGTTCAAAGAGATCCTAGTGAAAATACAAGTAAAACACTTGTTTCCAAAGGAGTGCGTCTTGTTTTCAGACACTTGGTGCTGTCAGGGAAGCACTGAGCTGCTAACGACCAGGTCGGTGACTCAAACCCACCACCTGCTCTGCAGGAGACAGATAAGACTATCTGTTTCTCTAAGTTTATAGCCTGGGACACCCTACGACAAAGGGTCACTAGTAGTGCAAACCTTTTTTATTTTTCAATATAAAGGAGAACATTCCTGGTAAAGAAAAACAAATAAAAAGCCATCTTTTATTCATTGCAATATGCCACTCTCATGTCTATTAAAATGCAATACACCACGGCTCAACAAACATTAAGAGAAACCTAAAAATATACATCGGACATCTCGCCCCCAGTGAGCCAATATTAACTCACAGGGACCCCTGTGGGTTTCTGAGATGGTAACTGTTAATGGGAGCAGAATGCCCTCCTTCTCCCATGGAGCTGCTGGTGGTTTTGAACTGCCAACCATGCCGAAGGTCAGCCTACCTCTTCACTCCTACACCATCAGGTCTCTTGGCCTCGCTATTATTCTCACAGCGTCCCAGTGGTGCAGTGGGTCACCTGGTGGGCTGTTACCTACAAGCTCAACAGTTCAAAATCACCAGCCACTCGATGAGGCAAAGACGACTTGGCTTTTTACTTCTGTAAAGAATTATAGTCTCAGAAACCCGTGGGCCAGTTCCACTCTGTCCTCTAGGGTCCCTGAGTCAGAATCAACTCCATGGCACTGAGTTCTGAGTGAGTCCTATTGGCCTATGAATTTCAAGAAGAAGGGGAAATCACAATCTACTGATAACTCTTCAAGTGCAACTCAATAATCCAGTTTCCCTTTGTTTGTTTCCTTAAGTAAGTGCAAGCAGGGACACCACACCAATTCACAATGCTCACAATCAGAGGCTTGTTAAGCCATTTCGCTGAGATTTGCTCTTTATTCAAGGAGTTACATATTTAGCTTTAAAACATCTGGGCTCCAATGGGATCTGGAGACTGCTAAGGCTACAAGAATTCTGTGTGCCTGGTTCTGGGCCTTCATTCTTTAAAGTTTCTGTTTTGTTTTGGCTCTAAGAAGATCTAAACATTTTTAATGTATTCTAGGACAGAAAAAAATATTTAAAATCAAAGAACCCTATTTCAGGCTGTAACGATTCATGAATAAAATAAGTAGTTATTCCTAATTTACAATAGTTCTTTACATGTTTTCATGAGGATTTTTTTCCAGTTCTGTTAAACGATAAAGACAGAAGTGAAATTTAAAAATATTGGATATTTCTTACTATTTGAGGAATGCAGACTGCTGGTCAAACATTCAAGAGTTGTAGTATCTGAGTATTTATTCTTCAAGCAAACCCTGGCTTCCAAGTCTTAACCATCAAAAAAACCACCAGCAAAAATAAATAAATAAATCTCCCTATGTGCACTGCTATCAGCATGTGACATGTACATCATTCAATATCCTTGATGTCGATTTTAAAAATTAATAACTATTTTTCAGATGTTCTTACAAGTGATAGGTTATTACTAGCCTGCATGTTGTTTCCTGTGCACTTACTCTAGTGTTTCACATATCTGCTCTGAGATCGAGTCATCAGTTCCACAGTGGAGATAAGTACTAGACCATTTCTATCAGGGGATTGTGAGGGAGGTGGGGAGCTGATACCAAGGGCTCAAAAGAAAGTAAATGTCTAAAAAAAATGAGGGCAACATATGTACAAACATACCTGATTCAACTGATGTTAAGAGTTGTACAAGCCCCCAATAAAATGATTTTTTTTAAAAAAGAATGAAAGAAAATCTGTCTTCCTAAGCCCAATTACTCATGAAGTCCAAAGATGGACAGCAACATTCCATTTACTAATTATTGCAATTACTATATGAGTAGTTACACAATTTCAGGTCTACTTGATAAAAGAATAAAAGGGTGGAGTTTAGCCTGTCAATCAGATCACAGTCTGATGATCCCTCCTTGTTGCCTTCTCATGAGGATTCCAGGTACTCTCTCTCTCTCTCTCTGCTTCACATACCTGTTGACAAGCCACACAGAACCATGCTGATGGCAGCCAGAGCCCTGGAGATGCATCCAGTGCCATTGGATCCATAGGATGTTCCATCCACTGGACAGTGATCTTCCTGCATTCAGCATCATTGCATGTGTTATGTGAGTCTGAAGAGGGTCTCGTGGACTAATATTGGACATATGGACTTGATCTGGACTGGCCTGAGATGTTCTACTGATGCATAATTACTTCTTGATATGAAGTACTCTCTTACACATATGAGCGTCAATGAATTTGTTTCTCTAGTCAACCCAGTCTAACACACACTGTTACTTGCAAATTCAAATACTCAGGGCTAAACCCTAGGAAGCAGGACCCTCACCTGCTGTGTATGCAGAAGCCGTTGTCATTGTTTTCCTGAAGGGAGTTATAGTAGCAGCTTTCTCAGCTTCTAGCTCAGCCACAGTCTTCTGTTTCGCTGGGGCACCTTGTGGAATATTCTTCGGTGTAGGAGCTGGGAAAATTACTTGGCCATCCTAACAGAATTATAAAATAATGGTTTGTTTGTTTTTTTAATCCAATACCCAAATTTCGAAAACGAGACTAGATAATCTACTGAAAAAAAACTTTGCCTTTTAAAAGTAAGTTTGTGCTGGTTGTACCTCTATAGACATGTCATTGATATGTGTCTTCAACATATGAACACAGATGAAATCCTCAAAGGGAAGATGGGTCGGAGCAATTGATTTTCTACCTTATTCAATTCTGTTTTGTTCTGTTTTTATTTCTGTGCTCAAAGCTGCATGTATTTTGGAAGGAGTCGTATGGATACATAAACCTTTGTAACATTTTTCTATATTTTGTGGGCATTTTTACTGGCAACAATTCCACATATAAATACTCTACTGGAATATGTCCAGTCCACAGGTTTCCACCATGGACAGGAACCCTTACACAAACTGGCATGAAAGCTGAGGAAGAAACGGCTCTCTTTACTTACCTTCATCACGACAGTTCCTCTGATGACGTGGCCCATTGTGCCAAAGTCAAAGTCATCCTTCACTTCAAAATAGAAATGATCTTTGTCAGGGCTGATGGCCTTTAGGAGTTTGGTGATGTTGTTGGAATACAAGGTGCTTGCCTGAGTGGCCATTCGACTGGGAAGGTCTGTGTAGCCTATGTGAGTAATTCCCTAAGGAAACACAAAGCCTGTTAGAAAAGCCAATCACCCTATGCTCACATCCTACCTAAGGTAATTCTCCCCATCAGGAAAGGTGTGAAATCAAATTTTTATAACAGAAATTGGCAAACAGCACAGAAACAGAAAAAAAGCTTTAACTAAAACTAATTTTTATTTTTAAACATTATGTAGCTCAAGTTTCCCCACACACCAACCCCAAAAGAAGCGAGAACTGGCCCATGGGTAGGACTTATTTTGCTATACCTTGTGAACATAAAGTTCTCCTGGCTTGGTGGTTTCAAAGTTTCCACCTGCTTCAGCAGCTAAATCCACAACGACGGAGCCTTCTTTCATTGACTCAATCATCTCTTTACGAAATAAAACTGGAGCCTTTTTCCCTATTACAAAAATCAAGGAAAACAACACGAGTCACCTCACAGTTTTTTAAGGGCCTATGTTCTTCCATGAGCCCCGATGGCACAGTGGTTAAAGCACTTGGGATCGCTATGGATCAGAACTGACTCGATGACAGTGGATGTAGTTTCGGGCACAGTTTTTCAATTACAACAGTAGTCTCTAGGCAGTCAGAAACACAGCATTTAAGATGTTAACCCTTTTCACGAGACCTAGTTAATCCACAGCACAAGTGAGATAGGTGATTCTCCTAAGGGACCACCAGGGGATGGGGATGCAGAGGGGAGCTATTTAGCTAGTGAGGTGGGCTTCTCACCACTGCTCTTCCTAAGTGGTCCCATAGCCAGCACCACTCACAAGGAAAGAAACCTTTGAATCTTTGCTCACCGAAATGCATCTTGTGAAAGACAAGAAGGAAACTTGGTCCTCCCAAAACTCTGACAATTCATAAAGGTCACAAATGTCAAGGGTATATTCAACAGTGACTTATGAATTACAAAATAGTGTTTCCAACTATCTTCTCAAATGCAACCAACTTTTCCAAAGCGTTCCAGTAATCTACCTTAATTGATACAGGATTACTTCAAGCGAAAAGACCGGAAAATTCCATTAAAGGAAAACAGCGGGATCCCACAGCTCCTGTCCTTTCATGTCCCTGCTCATAGTTAGTCTGGGCCCTGATGAGCCAGGACGGAGCGTAATGCTTGGAAAGTGAAATTAAAAGATATGGAATGTTTGCAATAACCTTTTACAGCCCTCCCATACAACAGTAAAGAGGAAAGATCCCTTTTTCATGGTGCCGTCTCTTTAGGAGATAATTCGCATCTTGAGAAGTTGTTTTGAAGAAGTTCAATGACTCTTACATAGAACATCAAACTCCCACCACCAGGATTTTTCAAGCTAAAATATATCAATCTGTTACATGGGGGGGGGGGGGGGGCTAGGACCCTCGTAATAGTGTTGTACTCAAATTCCATCAACCATTGGAATACCTTACCCAAAAGAAGGAGACACACTTGTGAGGCTGGCAGTCTGAAAAGAGAGTTACTAACCTCCCTGTTTACAGACTCTTAGTGAAAACATTGTCAACTTGATAAGTGAAAATCAATGAAAAATAAAATTCATACTATAATTGTCCGCTTTAATTCCACTTGACTAGAATACAGAAGACTGATAAAAGAAAGAGTAAAAGAAAGGTAATCTTTATTTGTAGCACCTGTAGATGGGAGGGACTGTAGAGACATAAAGTAGGGTGCTAATTTGTAAAGTGGGGTATTGATTGATACAGTGGGTATTTATGTATAATGTGGGGTATTGATTGATAGTGTCTTCTTTCTTGACACAGCCTTTATGCTTCCAGGATACAGCCCAAAGCCCAAGTCTCCTAAACATCTCTGAGGGCCTCCCTCCCTGGGCTGGGGCACTCTGCAGCACCACTCTGACTGGAGCCCTTGGGCGCCTTCTGCTGCAGTTGTTTGCCACCTGGCTTTTGTTAAGACTCTCTCTCAAGTGCTCTCTTCTGTGTCTCCACTAATAGGCAAGAGACATTTTCCTAGTCCTGCTAGTGTCAACATTTCTCAAGAATCTCGGAAAGCATTTCTTTCCCCAGTCCTAACCTCTGCCACCCAATAAAGCTACCTGAAAGGCTAAACTCCAGCTTGGGCTTGAGAGGAAGCACACCACGTATACCTGAGGTCTCCTCCTAGAATCCAGGTCATCCAGCCTAGCTCTGCAGTGACTCCACGTCTGCAACCACACAGCACACACAGTAAGTGTGAAGTGTGAGCCTGTCCGCTCAGGGGACTGTCATCCCTCCTCTTCTGATGCAGAGCCTCTCTTCCACTCTCCAGCTTCTTTCCTTTCCTACCCTTTACTTGGACCACCTTCTTAGAGGGATGAGCCTGGAGCCATGCTTGGCCATTGTGTTAGTCCGGGTAGACTACAGAAAAAATTCATAGACACTCGTGTATAAGAAAGAGCTTTATATAAAGAGTAATTGTACATTAAAAAATCCCAGCCCAGTCCAGATCAAGTCCGTAAGTCCGATATTAGCCCATATGTCCAATATCAATCTATAAAGTCATCTTCAGACTCATGAAACACATGTAATGATGCTAAATGCAGGAAGATTACAGGCCAGTGGGTGGGAAGTCTTGTGGATACAGTGGCGTAAGCATCTCAGCATGGGTCTCCACGTGGCTCCTCCAGCTCAGGGCACACACACGGGTCCATGTGTCTTGTCAGCTGCAATGTCTCCCAAGGAGTGAGCCAGCATCCTGCCTCCAGTGAGCTATTTATCTCCTTAGCGCCTCCAAAGGAGGTCATCAAGCTGCAACCTGATTCACAGGCTAAACTCCACCCCTCTACTCTTAATCCTCTCAAATTGACAACAGATTATATAACAACCATGTCCAAATTAGACCCAGGGCCGCACCCTGTGAATTCAGAGTGCACCAACGGGGGGGGGGGGGGTCCATCAACCTCACAAATGCTGATTTGGTATCCGACTTTTCCTACTTTCCCTCTATCTTCTGAGACACAGATAAAGATCAGTCCTTATCCTATAACGCTACTACTGGGTAAGAGGACAGCAAGGGGAGAAAACTGTTCAGGCTCCACAGAAAACAAGTAACACATAAGCTCTCTATTTTCTCTGACTTTACTCATTTGGCCTTCACGCATAATCATTGTACAATGGCTAATCCAACTTTTACAACATGCACATTTACATATTAACAGAGATAACTCGCGTATCCTGTGCATGTTAAGAGGGGGAGGGTTACTATTGAGTCAACTCGCGCTCATGGTGACCTCATGTAGGTCAGAAAACTGCACTATACGATTTGGCTCATTTTTCTTAAGTTGAACACTAGCCCTTTCTTCCTAGGCCCCTCTGGGTAGGTCCCAGCCTTCAGGTCAAGTGCAGTAGCCATTTGCTCCTTATTATCACCCTGCAATTCAATTGTTTTTGAAAGGAAAGCATATTCTTTCACAGTCACTTCTTTAGTGTACAGGTAAGTGACTAGAGAAAGCCACTATGAAACTAAGTTTAACAAAATTTACCTAAGTTACAAAGGAATGCATAAAGTCATGGAAAATATTTATGATCATGTATCGTAAGTAAACAAACAGGCAACGAAACAGTGTATATATAGGATGTTCCTATTCTGTAATTTACATATACAAATGTATACCTATGTATATGTGTACATTTTGATGAGTACCTATAATATACAAAAGGTATCTATACTGACATATAATGTATAAAAATCTATTGTCATCAATTCCAACTCATAGCAACTCCATGCGTTGAGTAGAACGACTACTTGTGATCTTCTTAACTGTAGCACTGGGGGTTAGACACTGGGCTGCTAACCATAAAATCAGTGGTTGAACCTACCAGCCACTCCAAAAGCGAGTGCAAGGCTGTTTGCACCTGGAAAGATTGACCGTCTAGGAAGCTCTATAGAAAGAAGGTCACTAGGAGACAGAACGAACAGGGTGGCAGGGAGTTTGATTTACTGGGGTTTTAATCTTTTCTGGAGGTGGAATCCCACTTATTTTTCCTGCTGGATGGGTTTGAACCACAATGGCTACATTAGAAGGACTGTGTAAAATAATGTCCATACAAAATCATGTGTCACTGCATAAGGGTATTATTGGGTATGAGACAAAATGATAATTTACTTGCTTCCTTGTGCTTTTCCCTATTTGCATTATGTTCTCTGAGAACTTGTTTGAATTTTATAACTTTATCATTTTGGGGTTTGGGAGGTTGGCTTGCTTTTTATAGTTTGAATGGAAACTTACAGAGCAAATTAGTTGTCAATAAACCAATTACATATACTGTATCACGATACTGGTTGCAACCCCGCTATGTAACAGTACTCCCCCAACTTCCTCTCTGGGCTCCCCGTTTCTAGATGTCTGGATTTCCTGCCGCTGCCTGCCTTCTAGGCCTGGTTTGGTGGCAAGTTCCCTCCTATGGCCAATCGCTTGGAGAAAAGCATTCATCATGGGAGCTATTCTTCGCTTTGTAGATGTGTCCAGCATTGGGCTATCTGCCCATGCACAGGGTGGGCTCATTCTAGAGGAGTGCCAACGGGCCACAGTCTTCTGGGTCCCATGAGTCTTTCCCAAGCTAGGAAGTCTGGCACTTTTAGAAATTTGAATTTGGTTCTGCGTTTTTTCTCTCTCGAGCACATTCTCTCTCTGTGTCCAGGACATTCTACCGTGATGAGAGTGCCCCCACGTTGGAGCTGCTGGTTCTTCTGGTATCAAGGTAGTAGAGGCCATGCTTCATGTGCTCCTTCAGTGTCAGATGGGAAGAAATATTTGACTCTTTAAGGGCCATTCAGAAGCTATGAAGATGCAGAACACTGTCTTTGTGGGCTGTTATACCAATTAACCCACATGTCCCCCACGACTGTCACCTTCAGCCCCCAGGCCTAGTGGTTCATTCCCTCAAGGTACTTGGTTATGGCTAAGAAGTTTTCAGAACTCTGCCCCCAGTAGCCTCTACTATATCCTTGGATATATTTGTATCACATATAAATACGTAAGCAGAAATGTTCTCGGCCTAATACATATACTCAACTATTATACTCCTATTTATTATCCCATATCTTTTCACTTTGCACATCTACTTGTGTATCTACTCATAGTTAGTTATTACTACTATGCAGGACTGCATATATAATAGTGTCTACCTTTATTGTCTTTTACTCTTGACTTCCTCTGAGTATCTTCCTTTACTTTGATCATGTTGTGCTCCACTCTCATTATTTATTGCCTTTCCCGTCACCCAAGGTCACCCAAGTTAGTATGTATCCACTTTCTACTTAGTGATTTACACCTCCCATCCCATCAGCTGCACATGATTTTTTTTAAATGTTTAAGTGCAATATGTCACTTTGAGGAGTAAGGTGTGTCTGACCCAAGCCATGTATGGTAATTACATAATCTCATGTTAACTGGAGAGTAAAGGGGTAGAATTTAGCCTGTCAATCAGGTCACAGCCTGATGATGCCTCCCTATGGATGTGGCCTTCTCATGAGGATTTTAGGGACTTCCTTTCTTCCTCCCTGGATGTAGGATGCACTCTCTCTCTCTGCTTTACCTTCCTGTGAACAAGCCAAATAGAGGCACACTGATGGCAGCCAGAGCCCTGGAGCTGGAGGAACTATATGGAGATGCTGAGATATTTCCACCACCACTGGATCCACAAGACTTTCCACCCACCAGCCTGGGATCTTCCTGCATTTGACATCGTTGCATGTGCTGCATGAGTCTAAAGAGGAATTTATGGACTAGTATTGACCATATGGGCTAATGTAGGAATTATGGACTTGATCTGGACTGGGCTGGGATGTTTTCTCAATATACAATTGCTCTTCAATGTGAAGCTCTCTCTTACACACATGAGTGTCTCTGATTTGTCTAGTCAACCCGGACTAAGACACCAGAGTATTTTCCTTTGCCTCGTATGCATGTGAAAGTCGAACATTGAGTAGGGAAGACCGAGGAAGAATGGATGCATTTGAATTATGATGCTGGTGAAGAATATTGAAAGTGCCATGGTCAGCCAAAATAACAAACAAATCTGTCTTGGATGGACAACCAGAAAGTTCCTTGGAAGGAAGAACGATGAGACTTCATATCACGTACTTTGGAAATGTTAGCAAGAAAGAACAGTCCCTGGAATGGACATCATGCTTGGTAAAGCAGAGGGGCAGCAAAAATTGAGGAATGCCCTCACTGAAATGGGCTAACAGTGACTGCAACAGTGAGCTCACACAATAATGGTGAGGACGGTGCAGGAGCAGGCAGCGTTTTGTTCTTTCGTGCTGTCGACCCACTGGCACCTTGCAACAACCACGAGCCCTGGTAACCATCAAAAAACATTTCTTGGGTGTAAACCTTTCCTGGACTCCTTATAATAGTGGGGTCATGTAGCGTGTGTCTTTCTCTGATTGACTTATTTCAATTAACATCATGTCCTCCAGGCTTTCCTGTGCTCTGTGGATTCTCCATTATTCATTAAGGTTACATAGTATTTACTGTGGATCTGTACCTGGTTTACTTTATCCACTCATCCATTGATAGGCACTTAAATTGCTTCCCTATTTCTGCTCTTGTGGATTACACTGCAAGGAACATAGAGGTACGTGTAGATAAGAGGCATGAACACAGGTGTACTTATTTGTGTCGTTGCTCTACTTCTCTAGGATTGTTACCTAGTCATGGGATTGCTGGGGCATACAGTAGTTCTATTTCCAACTTCCTAAGGTTACCCTTAGGAAGTTCCCAAGTGCTGGTAACATTTTACAGCCCCAGCAACAGTGTAAGTGATTCCACTCTCTCCACATCCCTGCTAGCATTTGTTGTTTTCTGAGGGTTTTGGACATTACTGTGATTACTGGGGTGCGATGAGATTTCATTGTTTTGAAGTGCATCTCTCTAATGGCAAATCACTGCAAGTTAATTTTGTCATTTGAATTTAGAGCTACAGAGAACAGTGATGAACATAATAGAGCAGCTGCCTTAAAGCACTTCCATGTGGATCAATTTATTTGAAAAATATGGAAAGTGCAGCAATGAAAATTGAAAACAGAAGGGGAAAAAATAGAGCAAGAAAAGAAGCAGAGTTGTAAATCAAAGTTCCAAATGAGTAACTCCTCAAAAAGAATAAGTCAAGAGAGGAGAATCTGAAAGGGCAATTTCAAAATACGATCTTACCCCGATGGCCTCATCTGACAAAAATGTAAGGCAGGATAAATGTGCAACACAAAGTGGAATGGTAAAAAACAGGACTATTGGCAAAGTGTTGGAAGAAAAAAACAACCCAATTGTGTTAGACAGGGTTCTCTAAAGAAACAAAACCATAACAATTCTGATTTTAGATAGATGATATGGATATGGATATGGATGTGGATGTGGAGGTGGATATGGATATAGATAGAGATATAGATAGAGATATAGATATAAATAACATGAAGAAATAAACAGCTAATCAGTACATAGACCAGTACAGAGGGCTCAGTTCAACTCACTTCCGTGAGTCAGTTAATACACTGGCAGTCCTTCAACTCATGAGGGCTACTGGTTTCAAGTCAAGGAAGCAGACAGCTGAGTCTTTTGTAGAGCAATACAGGCAGTCCGGCCAGAAGCAGCAAACAGCAGGGCAGGTCACCCACAGTCAGCTAGATGACAGAGACCGACAGTAGCTCAAGTGTGGTGAAGCAGGTCTCAAAGGAACCTCAAACTATAACAACGGTCCACAGGTTGGGTGTCCCACAGGTAGAATAGCTCGCAAGTTGAGGCAAAGAACTAGCTAAGGCAGCTGCACACTGGTCTGATCACCAGAGAGCAAGAGACAAAAGGGCAAATCTCGCAGAGCTATTTATCTCTTTGCCCTTCAATTAAACTGTAACCTTATTAATCCCACATGTGTTTATTGGGCAGGTTAGCACAATAAACCTAATTATCAAACCAATCAAACTTCGACTGAAGTGACAGCTCAGTATTTGTAAAAGAAGAGAATCATCCAGACAGAAAAGAAACTTCAGTGAGCAGATCTCTACTCTTTGTAATAAAACTACTTTCTAAATTTTGTCTTACATACTTTGGACATATTGTCAGGAGAGACCAGTCCTTGGAAAAGGACATCATACTTGGACAAGTGGAGGGGCAGCAAAACAGATAAAGGTCCTCAATGGCATGGCTGACATCATGGCTGTGACAATGGGTTCAGGAATAGGAACATTTACAAGGATGGTCCAAGAGTGAGCAGTTTTTCCTTCTGTTGTGTACAGAGATGCTATGGGTTGGACCCAACTCTTTACTATTTTTTTACTCCTTTTATCTTTTCATTCTCTATTTCTAATTTTTTTACTTTGTTTTGTTTTTAAATCATTTTGGGGGGGGCTCTTACAGCTCTTATCACAATCCATATGTACATCCATTGTGTCAAACACATCTGTATTTATGTGGACATCATTTTCAAAACATTTTCTACTCGAGTCCTTGATATCAGCCATTTCCCCCCTCCCTCATGAACCCTTGATAATTTATAATTTTCCCCCATGTCTTACACCAACTGCTGTCTCCCTTCACCCATTTTTCTGTTGTTCAACCGCTTCTAGGAAGTGGTTATATGTAGATCATTGTGATCAGTTCCCAGTTTCTCCCCCCATCTTTCCCTTACTCTCCTGAGATCTCTATTCGGGTCGGAGCCAACTCAGTGGCACTTAACAAAAGCTTCAAATCAATGAGGAAAACTTATGAAAGAAAGCATCAGTAGGTATAAGCATGAAAAGGGTATATATAATCATCCTCAAAAAAGTTAAAAGATATAAAAATTAACAGCTCAGAGAAGTTTAAATAAAAACCGTAAGATCCTAATAGATATAGATACAACAAACACAAATAGTCGATTCAAACAGAAACAGGATTGTGTATCGGTAGGTACAGGTATACATACATTTGTGCACAGACAGAAGTATTGACATGTACATGGCACATATAGATATGTATATACACACAAACCTATTCATAGTTACAGATATTTCTTGGATAACAACCAAACAGCTTGCAAGCTTGGTCTTCTAGATTTAAAGGCTTAACCAATAACTTCATGGAACGTCTCAGTCAGCAGGCCTAATACCCGTTCTGTATTCTAGTGAGGGGACATAGTGACTGTCTGGGATCTTAAAATGTTGCAAAAACAGCTATCTAATAGACTACTATCAGTCTACTCATCAGGAGCCAACACAAAGTAGCAAACCAACATCCCAGCAAAGGAACTAGTCTACCATGCTAACAGCGTATACAAGCCACAGCCGCACCTACCCAGACACCAGAACAACTAGCTGGTGCTCAATACCACGAACGATCATTCTCATGGGGGCCACAATGATGGAGCAGAGAAAATAAAGAACTCAAATCTTAAAGAGTTCAGGCTTATTGTACCAGTAAGGTCTACTAGAGGACTCGCTGTGACTATTAATCTGAGACACCCTTTAAACTTTGAGCCAAAACTATCTCCTTAGGTCACCCAAGGTACAGAAAAAGAGACTGGCACATAAAATAACGGTTATTATCACTCATGAGTACAGTCCTACATTAAAAAAAAACACATCTATGTAACCAAAAGGTCAACAAGAATTGTAAAGAAAGGATGCCCCTCCCCCAGAAGAATTTATTTCAAAGGACGGCATTGAATCTGCAGCTCCGGGAAAGGGACATGTCTGATCAGAGTACATGGGAGCAGATGAAGGGGAAGGAAGAGAGAGTGGAGGCCACGCAGTGAGGAATATGTTCCCAATTAGAGCAGCCAGTCCACACAGAGGACCACATGGTCGGCCCCACTATGAGACATGATTCTCCCCTCACTGACCCATAGCTCTACAGGGGAAAACACTGGAGACACAGTGTGGGAATTGCACCCGATCTGATCCCTCCACACCGAGGCAAAAGACTAAGGGGGTGCAACAGAACAACAAGGGAACAAAGCAACGAGGTCCCCAGGGAATGCTGAAGGTGGACTTTGGGGCCAGGGCTTGGTGCCCCAACAGACTGTACTGGAAAACACTCCTAAAGGCCAACAAACAATCCTTGAACTAACTACAAGCTTTTCTTTCTTGTTGTGGTCTGTTTTATTTTTTGTCATTGGTTTGCTGTTGTTGTTTTGTTGTATATTGTTGCTTGATTTTGCTCTGTCTTGTTTTTGTGCATGTTATAATCTCCGCAGGTGTGTCTAAATCAGATAGGCTGGATGAACAATCTAGAGGAGAAAACAACGGGACCAACAGTTCCAGGGACACATGGGAGAGGTGGGGGTGGGGGGGAAAGGTAGTGGTGTTAACAAACCCAGGGACAAGGGAACAACAAGTGATCCAAATCAGTGGTGAGGAGGGTGTAGGAGGCCTGGTAGGGCATGATCAAGGGTATTGTAACCAAGAGGAATTGCTGAAACCCAGGTGGGGATTGAGCATAATAGTGGGACAAAAGGAAAGGCAAAGGAAATAAAGGTAAGAGCTGGGAGGCGACAGGCATTTATAGAGGTCTATATAAAGGCATGTACATATGCAAATATATTTATATATGAGGATGGGGAAATAGAGCTATGTGCATATATTCATAGGTTTAGTATTAAGGTAGCAGAAGGACATTGGGCCTCCACTCAAGTATTCCCTCAATGCAAGAATATCTTCTTCTCTTAAACTGGCATTCTATGGTGCTCACCTACCCGACACAACCACTGAAGACAAAGTGGGTGAATAAGCAAATGTGGTGAAGGAAGCAGAAGGTGTCCGGCTTTCAAAAGATATAGTGTCTGGGGTCTTAGAGGCTTGAAGATAAACAAGCGGCGATCTAGCTCAGAAGCAAAAAGCCCACATGGAAGAAACACACCAGCCTGTGTGATTACGAGGTGCCGAAGGGATCTGCTATCAGACATCAAAGAACAAAAAAATCATATCATTGTGCACTCACTTCCATGATACCATCGCTGAAGACAAATGGATGCATACACAAATGTGGCGATGAAAGCTGATGGTGCCCGGCTATCAAAAGATATAGGGTTTGGGGTCTTAAAGGATTGAAGGTAAACAAGCAGCCATCTAGCTCAGAAGCAATAAAGCCCACATGGAAGAAGCACACCAGCCTGTGTGATCACAAGGTGTCGAAGGGATCAGGTATCAGGCATCATCAGAACAAAAAATCTTATCATAGTGAATGCGGTGGGGAGTGCGGAGTGGAGACCCAAAGCCCGTTTGTAGGTCACTGGACATCCCTTACAGAAGGGTCTCGGGGAGGAGACGAGCCAGTCAGGTTGCAAAGTAGCAAGGATAAAAAAATACAACTTTCCTCTAGTTCCTAAATGCTTCCTCCCCCGCACCACCACTACCCCCCCGCCACACACACACACAATCATGATCCGAATTCTCCCTTGCAAGTCTGGCTAGACCAGAGGATGTACACTGGTACAGATAGGAACTGGAAACACAGGGAATCAAGGGTGGATGATCCCTTCAGGACCAGAGGTGAGAGTGGTGATACTGGAAGGATGGAGGGAGGGTGGGTTGGAAACGGGGAACCGACTACAAGGATCTACATATAACCTCCTCCCTGGGGATGGACAACAGAGAAGTGGGTGGAGGGAGATGTCAGATAATGCAAGATATGATGAAATAATAATTTATAAACTATCAATGGCTCATGAGGGATGTGGAGCGAGGAGGGAGGGGGAAATGAGGAGCTGATGCCAGAGACTTACTTGGAGATCAAATGTTCTGAGAACGATGAGGGCAGTGAATGTCCAAATGTGCTTTACACAATTGGTATATCTATGGATTGTGATAAGAGTTGTATGAGCCCCTAATAAAACAATTTAAAAAACAAAAACGATGCCAGCTAGACGACAACCTTTTACATGAGAGGGTTCCAAACTTTGGCACTTGGACCCTTTTTCAGGAAAAAAAAAAAAAGAAGACTCAGCACCCCCATAGCAATGAAAAAATTTGGACATTTCCAGGGCTGAAAATGTTCGCTGGCACACAGAGAATGCTCAATAAATATTTCTGAATGAATTAAAAAAAAAAAAGAAAGGATGCCACAAAAGGACAAGGAAATTAGGGCAGATAAACAGAACCAGCTTAGAGACTGTTCACACATTGTGGAAAAAGTTAACTGAAGTTATTCAACAATTTGGATAGGAATTATCACATGGGAACCTATTTTGCTGTGGACACTTTCACCAAAATCACAATAAAGTTGTTTGCTTATTTGTTTGTTTTTGAAAACATACACAAAAGAAAGAGGCTTTTGGGCGATCTCTATACTTTGTACTTCACTCCATTACCAACAGGAGTCACATTTTTAAGTCAGATAATAAGCGTAGTTAAAAAAAACAAAGTACCCTCCATAACTGCAATTAGTTTCTCAAGCCAAGGGACCAGTTTGGAGAGTTTATATGAAAACATTTAGAATACTTGGAAAACACATTTTCCTAACCAAAAGAAGGGATACCTATTTGAGCCCATGAAAAGAATATTCAAACTACAGAATGATGTCACTGGTATTTCACGCATGTAAAATGTTGCTGAAGATCATCCAACAGCAGTTTCAGCAGTGCATTGACAGGGAACTGCCAAATGTTCAGGGTGGATTCAGAATAGGACGTGGAACAAGGGATATCACTGCTGACGTCAGATGGATCTTGGTTCAAAGCAGAGAATACCAGAAAAATTTTTGTTTTATTGACTATGCCAAGGCTGTATAAACCGTAATAAATTATGGAATGAGAATTCCAGAACACTTCATTGTGCAGAGGATCAAGAGGCAGTTGTGCAAACAGAACACGGGAATAGTGCAGCATTTAAAATCATGGAAGGTGTGCATCAAGATTGTATACTTTCACCAGTGTTCAACCTATATGCGTAGCAAATTATCAGAGAAGATAGATTACATGAAGAAGAGTGTGGCATAGGATTAGAGGAAGGCTTATTAACAACCCAAGACATGCAGATGACACAACCTTGCATGCTGAAAGTGAGGAGGATGAGGACTTGAAGTGCTTGCTGATGATGAAGATCAAGGATTGTAACCTTCAATATAGATTACAACAAACCGTAAGGAAGATCAAAATCCTCAAAACTGGACTAATAGGTACATCGTGATAAATAGAGAAAAGGTTGTTGTCGTCAAGGATTTTGTCTTACTTAGACCCACAATCAATGCTCACATGGAAGCACCAGTCAAGGAATCAAAAGACATACTGCATTCTGTAAATCTGCTGCACAAGACCTCTTTAGAGTGTTGAAGACAAAGGATGCTACTTTGAGGACTAAGGCGTGCCTGGCCCAAGCCCCGGTATTCCCCGCTGTACCATATGCATGTGAAAGTTGGGCAGTGAATGAGGAAGACTGAAGAAGAATGGATATATTTGAATGGTGCTGCTGGGGAAGAATACGGAAAGTATCATGGACTGCTAAAAAGACAAATCAGCCTGTACTGGAAGCAATAAGACAGCACCTTAGAGACAAGGATGACCAGACTTTGCCTCACATACTTTGGATACAAGAAGAGACCACTTCCTGGAGGAGGATATCGTGTTTGGTGAAGTGGAAGGGCAGCGAAAAAGATGAAGGTCCTTGACAAGACCGATTGACAAGGTGGCTGCATCAATGAGCTCAGGCATAGGAGCAATGGTGAGGAGGCATAGGACCATGCAGTGTTTCATTCTGTTGTGCACGGGGTCGCTATGGGTTGGAACTGACTAGGGGGCACCTAACAACAACCAACTAAAATAGGTCTTACTCAAAGCCACATGTTCCTCCTTGGAACAGAAAACGAGGCTAAGCAGTTAAGGCAATCTTCAAAGAACACACCAAAGCCTTGACAAAGGGAGACAAAGGCATCATTGAATAATAAAGACCAAAGATGTGTGCAGAATATCTGCAATGTATAGTTTGGGAAAGAACGCTTACTGAAAATCCTTCCAACATGGAAATGCTCTAGAGACCCATAGACAGCCTTGTGAAAGTCTCACATACAAGGCCCACAGACAAATAAGCAACTCAGGTATTTCAGGACATCGCTGCAACATCAACTAAGTCCACAGGGAGGAAGCACACCAACATCTGCCACCCAAGGATAGTAGATGATGCAATACAAAGGCGAAGGAGGGCACAGCATCAGAGCGTAAAGTGTGAGGTTCTGGCTTGCAGAAGGCTACAGAGGGCAGTGGAAGCCCAGAACACATTAGGGATATCTGCAAAGAAGCCTCCAGTGATTGCATGCAGCCACAGATGAGGGATGGGGTTAAACCAGCAACCAAACAAAGAGTACAGTACAGGAGAGACAGCTAGAGGAGACCAAAACTATAAACCTGATTTGAACAGCTAAAGCCTTGTCACTCCAACAGAAAACTGGGTGAAGGGAGACATCGGTCAGTGTAAGACATGAAAAAAATAATAATGTATAAATTATCAAGGTTTTGTGAAGGAGGGGATAAAATGAGCTGATACCAAGGGTTTGAATAGAAAGGCTGAAAGGGGGACCCCAACACAATATTGGGTATATAGCACCCCCTGAAGGAGACAAACGACAGAAATGTGGGTGAAGGGAGACAATGGACAGTGTAAGATACAAAGTCATAATAAGGGAGGGATAACAAGATGAGCTTATACTAAGGACTCAAATAGAAAGAAAATGATGATGGTGATAGGGTTGTACGAACCCCCAATAAAATGATTTATAAAAAACAAAAACCTTGTCACTTCTCTCCACTCTGAAACACTACGGGCCAGATTTGGTTTTCAACGTTTTCTGTGGGGTTGGGGTTTTTTTTCGTTTTGCTTTTTTATATTTGGGTTTTTCTCTGATGTAGTTTTCCTGTTTGAAGATTCATTTTTTGTTCAGAGGATGGATATGAGCATTCTGTTCAAAAACATAAGAAACAAAATATAACAGAGAAAAGACACTTGCAATGTAAATATCTAATAACTATTGGAATATGATAATGCATACATAATGTATGTTGATTTAATTAATGCATGTTTGTCGATATCAAACTGTAGAAATTGATTTTTAAAACTCTTCAATTTCCTCATCATTGGCTTTAGTAATTGGTATGTAAATTTAAATAATAGTCCTTTTACTTGGGTTCATTTGCAGGTGTCTGGACACTGTCCTATCTCAGACAGCATTGTACAGCAGGGTGGATTGTGACAAACGTTCTTATGAATTATAAATGCAACACCAGTCCTCTTCAATTTATTATCACAAGCATTGCAGATCATACAACTATAGCTTCCTTAATTAATTAACAGTGGTCACACCAGTCCATTTTGACTCATTAATGCCTAGAATATTGATCTTTTTTTAAAGTCATTTTATTGGAGGCTCTTAAACCTCTTATAACATTCCATACCATACATCAACTGTATCAAGCATATTTATACATTTGTTGCCATCATTTCCAAAACATTTTCTATTATTCCTGAGGGGTTTATATATCCTGAATTCCATGTGTCAATAGCTCTTAATGGTATCAATATCTGTTTTCTGGTACAATACCAATCTTAATGTGTGCCACTTCATATTTTGAAAGTTTTCTAGATTTTGACTTTTTGCAAACCATATTCTAATGTTTATTGGATATATACATAATCATTACTGTTTGTCTCTTCTGCTGAACCAATAATATAAAAATCTAGAGTACATGAGGGGAAATATGCCATTGGGATTTGAGAAAAACTGTGATCTGTAGATGGTACAACTTTGCTGAAAGCTAAGAGGACTTGAATTAGACAGATGAAGATAAAAGAATGCAATCTTTAATATGGATTACTGGGTTGTCATTGCGGTAGCCTTCTTAGTTCTTTGTTATATTTTCTGTTTCTTGGTACATGAAACCCAGGATTGATGAACCTATAGAGGCAACAATTAAAACAAGGATTCCTGGGGGGGGGGGGGGTAGGGAATAAAGGAGAGCTGATATCAAGGAGTTCAAGAAGGAAGAAAATGTCCTGAAACTGATTGTGGTAGCAAAGGTACGCTACTGCTTGATGTGATTGAACTATGGAATGATATGATGGCTGTATTGGTGCCTAATAAAATGGTTTTGAAATTAAGTAAATATAACTTTTTTAAAAGACATAGCTCCAGAAGAAACAGGAGAGTTAATAAAAAAAGATGGATAGGTGATATTTTAAAAGTATAATAGAGCTGTCCCGTTTTGACTGCTCATTTCCTTTTAATTAGATCATTCATCAGCAAAGGATACAGACAGCAAAGCACTGCTATATATCTCCTTGAATCACACACCCCCATAAAAATGTTTTAAAAATAAAAAATCACTATGACAGGAAAAAAAAACAAGAAAATTAAAATAATATTCCCTGATGCAATACAAAACTACTGATGAAAGAATTGGCATGATGTTTAATTTCATTAAATGTTTCTTAGTCCCTCTGGTTCATGAACATTAAGTTCCTCTAAACTTACTAAATCTGGAGCTTCGAATTAGCTGGTTTGACATTCTGCTGAGAATATACCATATATACTCAAATATAAGCCGACCCGAGTATAAGGCGAGGTACCTAATTATTACCTGGGAAACCAGAAAAACTGATTGACTCAAGTATAAGCCTAGGGTGGAAAATGCAGGATGTGAATTAACACAGAGACAAGAGGGAAGAGACAGAGCGCAGCCACAGACACATCCTTACCAGTTCAGCTGCCTACGTAAGTGAATCACTACGGGTGCTTCTGCGAATTGGAGCCATCCACATCATAGGACGGCTCTGATTGGTTAGAGGTGAGTAAACAAACATTCAAAGCCCTGCAGTGTCAGCGGGGCTTTGAATGAACAGCGGAGGAATGGCAATCACCTGAGAGATGTTACACCTCGCTGGGGTACCACTGAAAAACTCGGCTTATACACCAGTATATGCGGTACCTTTCCATTCCAGATACCCTGAATCAGAGCCCACATTTTACACAAGATCCCCCAATGAACATGAAGGCTCCCCAGGTGATTCTTATGTACAGTAAGTCCTGGGAACATCCCTCCACTGGTACCTGTCCTTCCGAACTATGCAAATGTGCCCTCGCTTTGAAACAAAATAAACCAATCCTTAACTCCAAACAAGAAACAAATTCCTGAGCACATCACTTTCACTTGCGTTAAATGTAGCTTTTAACTCACTAACATAAGGGTAAGAATTTTAAGTACCTGTTTCCTATAAATTCAAGACACGTGTTAAAAGTCCCCATACACCACCACCCCGCCCCAAAAAAGGCACGCCTAGAAATGATCTTGGTCATAACCCAGGGGCTGTCTGAACAGTGGGAAACCACCTGGCGTTCTTGCTAAAATGTCCTTTCTGACCTGGTGTATCTAGGATGGAAATGCAAGTTCTCAGCAGGGAGTTGAACCACTTGATTCTGTTCCACGACCTGATAAAGTCCCTTCCAGCTAGGAGTTTCTTTCTACATTTTTGCTAAGGGAATGGTAGGCAAGATCATCAACTCATTCTCTTAAAGACTCAACTAATACTCTCTTTGTGCCAACAGTGTGCAGTTAGGTGAAAAAAGAAAATGTTACCTATCGCTCTAGATAAAGTTCAGTATTTTAAAACTGAATCAGGAGCAAGACAGTGATTCAGTGTAAAACTATGATTTAAAATCAGCATCTTGGTATTTTATGCTTCAGAAACATTTTTAATGGTCATAAATATAATGATTAATGCCTACACTTTAATGTTATGGGAAATTCATTCATAGGTGGAATTCCTCATTTTCTAATAAAGTCAGCTAAATAAAATGCATGGGATTTTTTTTAAAAACTGAATGAAGATATCTTCAATGGGTTGTCAACATTTTTATTCACAAGTAGCATAGGCATTTAAAATACTCAGCGCAAATTTTAATTAGAGGGTTTCCAAACCAGGGTTGAGGTGAACGGATGCCAGAAGTGACTGTAAAGCGCTGTGACATCTCTGGGCACCGAGGCTTAATGGAGATTGAATCAGTGTTTCCCTCACAAGAATTGGTAGATGGATACACATATGGTTGCGATTCATAAAAATTCATTTTCTAATGTGACTGAATCATAATAGCCTTCCATAAATATGCATTTTCTGAGTAAACAGATACTAAAAGGCAATTGAAAAGCAATAAAATTAGAAACTGCTAGAATAATGACTATTTCTAAAAATAATTTAAGCAACTTCTTTGTTGTCTAGCACAAGAATATGATGCTTGCTTTTCTCCAACACTAAATCCAAAAATAGTGATGAACATAAGTACTGATGGTGAAATGGTGACCCCAAATTTTTACCTCTCTAAATGAAGCTGCCTAACATGATCATCTGCAATCAATATATTCTGATTCTCTTTACTGGAAGAAAAAAAATTGAGGCTTCACAGACAATGTTAATCATACCAAAAAGAGAGAGAGAAGAGAAATTAAGGGAAACCGTGAAAATTATTACTAACAACAAAACACCAAGATGACATGGGGTTACCACAAAATTTTATAGAGTCCAGGGTGCATTTAGCATTAGTTACCGAAATTATTCAATGGCATTTAATCAAATGTGGAAATTCCGAACTCCCTGGTCTGCACAGCATCAAATTAGACGCCTGTGAAAAACTTTCTGTTTTAACAAGAACATGATTTATTTAACTACATAGTAGCAAAGATACCCATAATATAAATTCTAGACTTATGTTTATCCAAACCAAAATAGATTTCTCATGGACAAGCATTTGGAAGGGAAGGCGAGTTTTTAATGTAATACAGTACATTCACTGACAAGATCTAAACTAGAGCAGAGAAAGACATCTTGAACTTCAATATTTATACATTTGGAAATGCCACTGGTAAAACACAATTTTGCACTGAACATTGCTGGCTGTCCCCCTAGCATCCAATTCTTCTTGTCACAATTCTAATTTCATTTTCTCTATTCAGTCTAGGAGCTTCCCGACAAAGAACCTCACACTCTTCAGGACTTACAGTTTGGTACCAATAGCTAACCGAGTTAATGTGTTCTGCTGCCTGGAGGCACTTGGAAGGAAGGCCCAGAGGCTGACTTCTGAAAGTCAGTCAATGCAAACCCTCTGGAGCGCCATTCTACTCCTGACACACACGGGTCACCTGGAGTCGGCAGCAACTGGTTGTGGTACACACAACAAAAGGAACTAAAGATGAGATGTGGAGAAAACCTGCTGAACATTGAATTCCTGGATCCATTAACTAATATTTCCAATTTAGTCTGCCAGGAAACAGTTCAAATGCACTAGTCATCTGAAGGAGAAAGATGCTTTTTATCCCCTAAAGAATACAGTCTCAGAACCCACAGGGGCAGTTCTAGTCTGTCCGAGTCACACCGGGCTCGTAGCAGTGAGTTCGGTTTGGGTGGGATCTATTGCAACATAGAGAAGAACGCGTATGCTGCCCTCAGTATCGTTAAAGGATTCAGACAGCTGTGCTGATGACGAGGCAGAGGTTCCGACCCAAGCATAAATATTCAGAGAAGTTTTCTTTTGAGTTCTAGCTTTGGAACTAGAGAGAAATTGTCTCTTCTCAATTAATTATTTGTATATGAAACCAGAGAAACAGACTAACAGATACTTGGCTTCTACAAACTAGATGCCTTAAGATTTCTAAATGTAAGACTTACGAAATAGCTTTAGTCAACAGCAGATTTTTGTAGCTTGGAGAAATCCCTAATGGTCTATTTAAAGAAAACTGAAAACAAATTCCTACCTAATTATTAAGGAACTATAACTTCCCTTTAATAGATTCAAATTTAAAATAAAAATTAAAATTCGTTAAGATTTTACCAAGACTTCATAACCTATAGGAACTTACTGAAACAGAAAGCAATTTACCAGGCACACATGGGTAGTACAAATAAGGAAACATAGACCTAGAAATTAGAATGTTTATTCCGTTCCCTCCCACACACTGAGATGTATATTAACTACGAAATCCCCAAATAGAAGCCATAAAAAATTTAAAATTTGTATTTTATAATTTTGTTCATGTTAAAATTAAACATGCATTTTTTAAAACAGAAATCATTCCGTGCGTTTCCCTCCACGTCTTTGGACTTGCTGCTGTTGTTTGGTGCAGTCAGCTCCAAGTCAGAGTGACCCCACGACAAAACACACGCTGCCATCCTCCTGGGCTGAGCCCATCGACAGGGCCCCATGTCACTCCGTCTTGCCGCGGGCCTTCTCTTTTTCACTGCTCCTCCACTTTGACGAGCGTGCTGTCCTGCACCAGGGCTGGTCTTTTGACTAAGGTCAATAAAAGCTGACTGCAAAGGAGTCTTAAATAAAATGGGTATCTTCGGGAAATTCTGGTTAGAAAAGCAATTAATCAGTAGGCTTCTCCCCCACAGAAACCCCAGGCCAGACTATCAGCCATGGATGCTGATTTTGAAACTTCACAAGTAAACACGTGAGGATTTCAGAGACCATCTTTGCCCGTCCACTTAATCCTTGAGCAGGTCTCGACTTCCTAGCACCAAAAGTCAGTGCGCTTCAGTTCTGCAGACCATCCCCAAAACGGGACACCCCCCTCGGGAGGAAGCAGAGAGTAATGCCATTGTGGTACGTGCTGGGCATTTTCTTCCTCTTTTCTTCAAAACAGTTCCTTGCGGCAGGAAATCTCATCCCGTTTCAGACATGAGGAATCTGAAGGTCAGAGAGATAAAGCGCCTATACTAGTCTAAGCCATGAAACGGAGATAGGTAGGAATCTCCTCTACCTGGCTCTCAAATCCCTCCCCTTGCCGAGGGTTCCAGTGCATGGACAAAGTACGGGTGGGGGTGGTGGGGGTGGTGGTGGTGGAGGTGGTGTGTGTGTGTGTGTGTGTGTGTGTATGTTCAGTCTCTGGCTCCCAGCAACCCCGTGTTCCACAGAACAGCACGGTGCTGTCCCAGTCACCCCTGCTGGAGCCTATTATTTCAGCCACTGGGTCTATCCATTCTCGTTCAGGGGCCTCCTCTTTCTGTGCTGACCCTTAACTTGACCGAGTGTGGCATTCTTCTGCGGGGACTGGTCCCTCCTGATAGCATGTCCAAAGCACAGGCAGCATACGCAGATAAAATTACAAAGTCAGGAAGAGGAAAGCAGCTGCAGGCTGCTCACCGAAACCCCTGTCCTTCTCGTCCTCCGAGCACTCTGCGCACCGTCAGGGAAGGCCGCGTGACTATCCTTTACGAGAAGAAACATGAGCAAGAGTGACGCAGGCCACGCCTGGGCCTCACATGCATCCTCCTTTGTGCTGCTGTCGCTTCTGCCCGGCTGAAATTAGAAACGGCCCTCGAGTGACCTTCACATCACAGACGGATGATGGCAACTGTTGTCGCCCGAGCCCTCAGCTGAACTTGCTCTGGAGAGCTGTCCTTAAACCTGCCCCGTACTGTTCCATGAGCGAGCACCAAACATCTACAGGGTTGGAGTCCTTACATACGACCAGGTCTATTTCTTCTGGCAACTAATCCGAGTCTGACAGCGAAGCGCAAGCACGGGTAGGGAGAGCACAGAGAGGGCACCCCAGAAACCGTGGTTGGGAACCCCTGGGGTGCTGCTGCACCAGAGCAAGCCCCCGCCTCCAGCGCCTTCCAACTCCGGGTCTGTCAGGGAGGCCGCATGGTGACTCCCAAGCTTGCAACACACTTTTGGAGAAATAACAGACCAAACCCAGAGGGTAAGATAGTGCCATAAATTTTCCTGACGGCAGATTTGTTAAATGTGGCGCAGTCATTCACGGAGTGTGCACAGACACGCCCTTAAGGAGGCGAGGCCAATAAACAGCAATAGGAAACTCGGCAATTCTGGCATCTTCGTCCAGCTGACGGGCTGCCCCTCTGTGCTGAAAGCTACCAGGAGGTGTGTAGACAGTCCACGGTTACTGACCTTCGATATCAAAACACTTAAGTATTTCCTTCTATCCTCCAAAACCCCCAGAGCAAACACATTGGGAAAAAGCCACATTAGGAAATTCCACACGAGACATTTAAGGGAAGGGAGGCCGGTAGATAAATCAGAGATTCGGTATAAAATCTCTCCATTTACCCAAATCATAGTCTCTAAACAAGGATCCTTTGAGGATATGTTTGACAGACCCTGACGTGGATAGGGAAAAATATAGACATTTTATGGTCCTGGATTGTGCCCCAAAAGAGATTCAACTATATATGGCTTCGGGTTTAAACTCGAGCAAAGGAACTCTTCCTTCCTGGCTGATAGAGCCTGTCCAATGCCCACTACCTCCTGACTTTCTCTCCTGGGAGGTCAGCTAAGCACCTCAAGCTGCAGACTGGGCATGTGTCCTCGTTTGAATGAATTACATAAGTTAGGTTCCCAGGCTTAAGTGAACCTCTTTGAATTCCATTTGTCCTCAAATTGTTGAAGCCCCTCATATACTGCATGGTTTCGCGTGTAGGCCATGTGCAGCAGCAGCAGCTCTCTAGAGACAGGGATGTAGGAGTACTTATCGACACCTGAGGAAGAGTGGGAGCATGGAGGGGGTGGCAAAGGCTAGAGTAGAGTGTTCTTTTGTGGGTAAGGAAATCTTTCTTTATTGGATAGTGATGGTGAAGGCAAAACCAGGAATATGCATAAAGAAGTCAAAATGGTGGCTATCCAATCAAACATTTATTCGACAAAAATATCAAAAGGGGAAACCACTGTGTCTCAGCATCTTCTCCATCTAATGCTACACACTTCGCAAGGGGATGCTTTCCTCTCGCTCACCCTTCCTCAAAAACTCTGCACCCTTCAGTTTGCACCACGTCCCCATACCAGCTTTGCCATCCTTCGGGCAGTCAGCTTGTGTTCCTTTGAAATGCTGAATTGGGGGACCAAAAGGAAGTCTGAAGAGCCAAGACCAGAGATGTAGGGCAGACCACCAAGGGGTTACCTACAAATTCTCCTATGCTAGCACTTGCTAACCTCAAAGGATGAGCAGGTGCATCGTTGTGATGGAAAAGAATTTCCTGGTGAGACTTCCTTGCCTTCTACACACCAAGGCCATTTTTAGTTTTCGTAAAATCTTTCCAGAATCAGCCCCTGTGATCACCCTGTGGCCTTTCGCTAACTCTATCATGATAGCCCCTTGGAAATCCCAAAACACAATTGCCATAACCTTAAGCTGGTTTCTCTGCCTTGAATTTAACTAGCCCAGAAGCTCCTCTCAGACACAACTGTCTTGACTAGACCCTTCTTAAAAGACAGCTTCCCCAGGTAAAACACGTGGATTACGGAGGGAACCTGTCTGCAGCCATCACTGATGACAGAGACAAGTTTGCATTTGTGGTATGTGGAAGCCACACAGGGAAGGACTAACGAGAACTAAAAGTAGTGACGCTTTTCAACTTCTCCTCAAACACTAAAAGCCACTGAATGACACTTTAAATGAGTAGACTGAACGGCTCATGCATTACATCTCAATAGCCCTTTTGTTAAAAAAGCAAGGAACAGTCCTTTCTTAAAACTAGCCTTCTCGGGGGCACTCGGGAACCCTTCCCCACTGGTCAAGGATCTCGTGTTATGTTTTATGTGCCATGAGACAGATCAGCATTTCAGAAAAGGTTCAGTGTAACAAGCTAACAAAAGTGCATCTCTATAAGATTATTAAACAATTTGGCTCTATCCTAAAGCACCCAAAAAAACAAACTCATTGCCATCAAGTTAATGCTGACTCATAGCAACCCTTGTGGGTTTCTGAGACTGCAATTGTCTGGGGGAGTAGAAAGCCCAGGCAGAGCTGCCGACCATGTGGCTCCTTCCTCAAGCACACAGACAATAAAATACTTACATATGATGAGGGGTGGTCTGTAAATGTACTTGAAGTCTTGGGCTCTATCACACATTTCTAGCTTTCTGAGCAGTGATAACTCTAGATCCTATGTTCAAAGTCTCCTCAATTCTTTGTGAAAATATGACTTGACACAGGTTAACACCAGGGCCAGTTTACTCCATGAATAAATTTTTGGCGCCCTCTAATGGCCACTTTTTTAATCAAGTCAGTCTTCCCGGGATAAACCAAATCACTTCCACTAGAAAATCAGAGATGGGTCTCTGCAGGGCATGCTGAGGGGACCTTAGGGAGGTAGAAGACCAGATAAAACTCCTCTTCTCCCCAGTGCACAACTGCCTCTGAAAGGTCAGGCAGGAGCTACAGCCCAGGCCACATCACCTCTTCTTCAATGTTACCTGTTTAGAAGCCAAGCCAATGCCTCAAGAGGAAAGGACAAATCTTAAAATGCTTCCCAGTCACTGCTGGTGCACAAATCCAGTGGTCAGTGATGATTTTCACAAACCTCCTTCCAGGCTCTACTGGTTGGTCTGACCTGCATCCATCTCTACACCTCGAGAGTCTTCCGATGACACTTCAAACCACTGCCTCGCCTCGTCAGCTCTGGGGAGATATGGCAGTGTCTGGAGAAAGCAGCTCACCCATCACCTGGGAAGAAAGGGCCTAGAAGGCACCTCTTTCTCCTGTAAGCTACAGAAGAGACTGTGGTCCCCTGAGGTGGCAGAGCAACTTCTCCTAATCCTCCAAAGTTTCCAAGTGAAAGGGAGACTCCTCTGGTAGCTTTTACCACCAGCAAGCTCTCAGTATAACTGTATCCAGTTGGGAGGGAAAATCTTTTCAGAGTCAAAAGCAGATGAAAAAATACAGGGAACACAAGAGAGAGAAGAAGGCACAAAGGGGAAGTTTCTTCACTCCCCAAATCTTGACAAGATCAAGGACTAAGAGCAAGCTCCTGTTTACTGCTTAATAAACTCGACTGTCATCAAGTTGACACCATCAGCTGGTACTACAGGACAGGGCAGGAGTGCCCCATGAGTTTCTGTGACTGGTCCCTTATAGGAGTAGAAAAGCCCATGTGCTCATTAATTTGGCATCAATCATCTACTGAAAGCAGATCTTCTTCCTAAGAGGATATCATAAAGGGCCCTGAAAGTCATTTTAGAGGTCACTTATCTGTTTTTCACAGTAATTCTTGAAAACAGTCAAACATATCAAATGTAATAATTAGGAAGCTGCAAAGCTTCATATCCATCATTAAAAATATATACAACTGGAAAGTCCATAAATACACACACCTCTACTTATGCCTTAGACTCCTCTCATATCTGGGGGGGAAATTATCCTTAAAATATTAATAAAGTCATCTCCAGTAAAACTTCACATGATTTACACTTTTTTCTTGGTATTTCTCAGTACGGTTTGCAAGTCCTGAAGGCAAATATGTTTTTCTTTCCAAGAAGAGAAATAAACTAAGGATCAATTTATAACCAGTTTAGAGAAACGAAACTACTCAAGCGTATAATACTGTCCATAAAGCATGCTCTATGAAGACAGTCGTGCAAAAATTACCGAGGGGTTTCCCAAGGAGCACGCTCAGGAAGGTTAGGCGAGGAGGGGCAGAAGCCATGCAGCTAAGTGATGGCACATGGAGGGGACTGCAGGGCAAAAGTTGAATCAGGATGCTGAATGTCAAACCATCGATCATCTTCTCTGGAAGTCTTCACCTAATTCACTACAAAAACGCTTTTTAAAAAATTAGACAAGGAGTAAATAAAATTAAAATAATTATTCATCACTGTTACCTTCTCTGGGGTTGCAGCGAAGGGCAGGCCTGTCTTTTTCTGCAGCACTTTGATAATTAAACTGTTCAACCATTAGTCACCTTGGGTTTTTCATATCAATAACACAGGAGCATGCGGGCGACACTGAGTCAGTGGCGTACCTGGAATAAGTGCCGTGCTGATCAGGATGTCTACCTCCTTACACTGTTGAGCAAAGAGCTTCATTTCCGCATCAATGAACTCCTTGGACATCTCTTTTGCGTATCCTCCTTGTCCCTCACCAGACTCCTTCAAGTCGACCTCCAAGGGCTCAGCACCGAGGGATTTGAATTGCTCCAAAGCTGCGGCTCTAAAGTGAAGAGGAACCAGTGATTCAAGAGTTTGTGTTTCCAGCCTCCACACCATGGCATAGCTGTTCTTCACGACAGCACAGTGTATATAGGCAAAAGTGGACATTTTATCTTGATATCTCAGACTGAAACATTTCCATTTTCCTCCACACGCACATTACACTTCTATGATCTCCCCTCCCCCCCTCCGTGCAGAAATCTATGGGGAGTTCTTTTATTTAAGCAAGCTGCAAAAAGGTTTTCCCTATTGCCAACTCCAATGACCAATGATGATATTCCTCATGGGTCCAATGCTATGATAATGATGTGATAGCTGACCCACATTAAGATTTTATTTCATTCACATCACTCAAGTTGGGGCTTTTTTTTTCCATTTGTAAACTTTCTTAATTGGTCCTTGTTGGAAACTTATCCCACAGAAATGACTGTTTACTTAGCGCCATTTTAATGAAGTGATTTTCCTCCCAGTCCTCGCTAAATTGTGTTTACAAAAAGCGATCTAAAAATGGCAAGATGGTGAAATATAAAAATGAAATTAGATAAAAATAAATTCTGATTTTAAAAATAGCTCATCAAGCATTGTACACTGGCTGGGGAACAAAACAAGGGAGAGACAGCAAAAGGTCTTAGCTCTGTGGTGCGCAGGGTACTTAACTCACTACCAGCAATACACGCAGGGATTCTCCAAGCTTACCAAATGATAGCAATTACTTAAAGTATTTGTTGTTTTTTTTTTTATGTTTTTACATATAATTTTGTTTGCTTTATAATTCTTACACTTCTTTTTTTTTTTTAATTTTAACAATTTATTGGGGCTCATACAATTCTTTTCACAGTTCATATATATACATACATCAATTGTATAAAGCACATCTGTACAGTCTTTGCCCTAATCATTTTTTTCTCTTTTCTTCTTTTACATTTTATTAGGGACTCATACAACTCTTACCACAATCCATACATATACATACATCAATTGTATAAAGCACATCCATACATTCCCTGCCCCAATCATTCTCGAGGCATTTGCTCTCCACTTAAGCCCCTTGCATCAGGTCCTCTTTTTTTTCCCCTCCTCCCTCCCCCTTCCCCCCTCCCTCATATGCCCTTGGTAATTTATACATCGTTGTTTTTAAAGTATTTGTTAACGATTCAAATTCCCAAACCCTTTCACAGAGCCACTGAATGACAAGGTCCAACAGAGAAGCTGAAATTTGTAGAGCTACAGGTCATTCTTGGCACCAGAGGGGTTTGGGAAGCCATGATCTAGCCCAGTGTTTCCCAAGGAGGGCAATATCACCCCTGGGGGCAGGGGGCACTGGGCTCGCACAGAAGACCCACAAAAGCAGATACCTACACTTATCCTGGATCACGGGCGATAGTCCAACAGTTTCTAATGGCTAGAGGCCGCTTTTTTATCTTTCCTAAAGTAGGGGTGTTAGGCCAATTAAGTTTGGGAACCTATGGTCTAGTCATCGGTGCCTGACAATCCCTACCCACTACCATGGTGGGCAAGGGCATAAAAGGTGGAGCATGCAGTCCATGGGTGAAGAAGAGGTTTCCTCTCTCCCTGCTGGTTTGAACAAGGACACTGGTAGCCAGGTTGCTCTGAGGTCAATCTGCAACCATGAGGAGACTCAGGCCGAGAATGAAGAAGCCAGGGCTCGGGAGAGGCCAGCAAAGCCCACACAGGGAGCAGCTGGTCTCTGATAGCACCTGACAGCAGGGTGAAAAGGAGTCTCTGCCAGTTAGGAGAGGATATTTTCTCATGGTTTAGCCAATCTGAAGTAGTGTTTTCTGCTCCTGGAGGACAAGATCTTAACAGAGCTGTGTTTTTAAAACTCAAAAATATCTAAGTGTTCATTAGGAAATAAGATGAATTCAAAATCATGTACATGTATGCAACGGGACTTCAAATGTTCACGAAAACTCTTTTCCCAATCTCTTTTTACTGTTTTGGAGAAAATCTTTAATGCCCACAAGTGTCTAGTTTTTAGGAGGGTCCAGTCATCTAGTTTATCTTCTGCCCTTGGTGTATTTTCAGTTATGTTCAGTAGTATGTGTGTGCCATATATTAAAATAAAAACTACCACCAAATCAACTCTGACCCATAGCGACCCTGTACAAGGTTCCTGCGATCTGTGCAGGGGCAGTCAGGCTCGTTGCCTCTCCTTTCTCCCAAAGGGCGCTGCTGGGCTGTAACCAACCTTGTTAGCGGCCCAGCACTTACTACAGCACTCCTGGGGCTCTTAGGCCACATTACAGAACGCAAATCAAGCTCACTGCCAGGGACTCGAGGCTGATGCTGACTCAGAGCAACCCTACAGGACAGAAGAGACCTGCAACCTTTGGGTTCCAAGATAATAAATATTTTATGAGAGGAGGCAGTCTCATCTCACTCCCATGGGGGGCACTGGTGGGTTTGAACTACTGACTTTGTAGTTAATTGCTCAATGAGTAGCCACTATGCCACCAGAGTTCCCTGCAATGAATTAGGATCCCTAATTTTGCCCCATTTTTTTCACTAATGATTTTTATAGTTTTAGGTTTTATACTTAGATCTCTGGGCTGGTTTTTGTATATGGTGTGGGATGTGGGTCCTGGTTCATTTTTCTAAAAAGAGATCTCCGATTTTGCCAGCACTGTTTGTCAAAAACACTCTCTCTTCCCCATTTAATGAGTTTCGGCCCTCTGTCAAAGATTACCTGTTGTGTGCAATCCAAGCATGGAGCCTTATTCCTTCCATCTATCCTAGTACCAGGCTTTTGTGACCACCATGGCTGTGCAGGTTTGCAGATCCAGAAGTGTGTGGCTTCCTACTTCTAGAAGCATGGAAACAATGAGCCCAATGGACCGCGTGAACATCAGAGCAGTCTCCAAGACTCTGAGATCAGAAGAACTAGATGGTGCCTGGTTTGCCACTAGCAGCTGCTCTACATGGGATCATGTTAGAAGATCACAGACAGAGTGGAAGGAAACTGTGGCTAATAGAACTTCCAAGGCCAGAGCCCTTAAACACTTCCAGATATGCAAATTAACTCACCCTCATGGCCCAATGTTTAGCCAAACAATAGATAAATACTCTAAGGGCAGGGAGGTATACATACCTTGGACAAATCAAAGGGCATTATTTACCCAATGACAAAGTTCATAAGAGGAGGAGGAATGGATGAAGGAATCGTGGAATAAGTGATGTTACCTTGAGGGAATGACAATGGGTGAATTGAAACGAAGTGTTGAATGAAAAACAAAGCTGCTCTATAAGCCTTCACCCAGTTTCTGATAAAAAAGTTTCAATTGTTCATAGAAAAATGGAATTGACAAATAATAGAATGTTTCTATGTGATTGGAAGACTCCTCAAAAGTGCACAGATATAGCCGAAACTATCTCAAGGAATATGTTCACAAAAATCTATAAGGAATTACACCTAAAATTTATTCACAACTCTATCTGGATGGGCAAATTCTGAACAACTTATTTATTTTCTTCCTTCTATTTTCTTGGTCAATTATGAATATAATGAGAAAAGATGTCACTGTGTAATCTTCTGCAATTCTATTGCTGTCCTCAAAATAATTTGGTCATATAAAATATAATATATCAAAATGTAAATGTATAAACTTTTTATCCAAACACTCCGTTTTCTAGAAAATCATACTTTGGAAATACTCAGATATTTCCAATGTGCATGTTCTCTGATATACAAGGGGCTTCAAAAAGTTCATACATAAGGGAATTCCATTATCTTTAAATTCCATTTGTCTACATTCCACTTTCCAACTTTTTGAATCCCCATCATATATATAGTACTGTTCATTTACATATCTCTGTTCATTATATTCTTGAGTTCCTATACACTGCAAATAAAAACAGTTACTCAACAGCTCTTTCTAGCTTCCTACTCTGTGTACAATATAAACCAATGACAAAAATATTACTTATTCAATTTCCAGGAGACCACCCAAGAAGTTTCTAAAGAACCCTAAGTCCAGTATACGAGAGGGTACCCCCAAAATCCAAATTGCACTGTGTGGACCAAAGCTTTTGAAGTATGCATGTCTCTCGCTAGGCAAGCATCAAGCAACTCACTCTGAGTTAGTGCAACCAGTGGCATCGTCTGGGAAGGTTCTCTCAGGTCAATGAATTTTTTCATAAAAGCGGTTTCACTTGAACCTCGTTTTTGTGATGACCGATTTAAGATAATAGCATGCAGCTGTGAAACTTTGTTCCCTGCTCAGGAAAAAATGCTGCAGAAACTGTTGTGATGTTGAACACAGCTTTTAAGGACAGCATCATGGGAAAAACTCAAGTGTTATGAGTGGTTTTCGTTTCAGAAAAGATAACCTTGTTCTGGATGTCCCCCAACTTTCCGAATAGATGAAAATGTTGACTCATAGTACATTTGGAGTACGTGCCACCAGGTCAGCCTGTTAATCAAGCTTTCTATTTATGGGTTCTGAGAAGATAGCATAACAGTGAGCAACCAAAAAGGCCTGATTTGTGGCAGATAGGGACTGACTTTGCCACCACGACAATGCATCTGCCTAGCAAGCCATCTCAGTGCACCAGTTTTTGGCTAATAGCAGCATGCCTTTCTTGCCTCCCTCACCTTACTCAACTGACCTCACTCCTTGTGTCCTATTTTTGCTTCCACAAATGAAAAGAGACATGAAAGGACAGCGATTTGATGATGTCAAAGAGGTGAAGAAAAGAACAGGGGTGGTGCTGTCAGCCATCCAAACATGAGTTTGAAAAATGTTTCCAAGAATGGAATCACAGATTTGACAAATGTATAAAGTGTAATGGAAAATACTTGGAAGATGATAAGGTTGTTTTGCCAAAAAAATTTTTAATACATAGCTGTGAAAAAAATTTTCTTGTTTTTTGGGGGTGTCCCCTCATATACATTTAGTGCTAGTGTCCTCTGCAATGGAAACTTGAATAGCCTATTTCTGCAGATTCGGAGGTCATGAAAAACTTAGGAGGAGCAAGCATTCACACTCAAAAAAAAAAAAAAACTAACAGGGTGCTTAACTCTGGCGCCCCTTGGACCGTGTCCCAGTTACCGTCTGTTTCATCATCGGTGCATTACCTCTCTAGACTCAGGTAAGCCCTGGGCACCACATTCTCCTCTCAGCTCTCAAGAGTCTATACACGACACTTTTTTTTAAAACGCTTTTTTTTTTACATCTCTTATCATAATCCATACATATGCTGCCATCATCATTTTCAAAGCATTCTATTCCCACTTAAGCCCCTGATATCAGCTCCCCATTTCTTCCCCCTCCCTGCCCTGTCCACCTTCCCTCACGAACCCTTGATAAGTTATAGATTATTTTCATATCTTAAATCATCCTCAATTGCCCCTCACCCACTCTTCCGTTGTTCGTCCCCCTGGAAGGGGAGTATAGATTGATCCTTGTGATCGATTCCCCTTTCCCACACCCCCTCCTCCAAATCCTATTGGTATCTTTACTCTCATTGATGGCCTGAGGAGTTTATCTGTCCTGGATTCCCTGTGTTGCGGGCTCTTATCTGTAACAATGTGAATGCTCTGCTCTAATCCAATTTGTAAGGTAGAATTGAGGTCATGACAGTGGAGTGAAGGAAGCACCAAAGAACTAAAGGAAAATTGTGTGTGTTTCATCGGTGCCATACTGCACTGACTGGCTCATTTCTTTCCTGTGATCCCTCTGTGAGGGGATGTCCAATTGTCTACAGATGGGCATTGGGTCTTCACTCGATGCGTCCCCGTCCCATTCACATTGGGTACGATTTTGTTCTGGGTCTTAGATGCCTGACACCTGATCCCATCAACACCTCATGAGGACGCAGGCTGGTGTGCTTCTTCCATGTGGGCTTTGTTGCTTCTCGGTTAGATGGCTACTTGTTTATCTTCAATCCCTTAAGACCCCAAACGCTGTATCTTTTGATAGCTGGGCACCATCAGCTTCCTTCACATTTGCTTATGCACCCATTTTGTCTTCAGCGATCATGTTGGGAAGGTGAGCATCATAAGATGCCAGATTGTTAGGACTCAGTGTTCTTGTGTTGAGGGAGTACGTGAGTGGAGGCCATGGGACACTGTTTGAAGGTGGGGAGAATCATTCTATTTTCAAGGGAAGGAGGAATATTCCTCTTTGCATTTAGTTGAAAAAACTAGACATCTCTATTTCAAAAAGGTACCAGAACATATAAATGAGAACAAGTCAATAAGCATTTAATAAAATCTGTATCCACTGGCATCCATCAAAATTTTTAAGCAAACTTCCCTATAATGAAATTTGAAGAAAATGTTTATGTGTCCACTTACAAGAAATGTATAATGAGCATAATTAAGTATTTTCACTTAAGCAGAGAGCAAACCCACTGTCATCTTAGTCAGTGCTGCCTAATGGCAACACCACCTGTTAATGAGAGGAACTGCTGTCAATGGTGTCTTGGCAATCATCTTTAAAGAGTCAGATCACTGGGTCTTCTTCCAAAATGGCACTGAGTGAGTTCAAACCACCAACCTCTAGGTAAGTAGTCAAGTAGAAATCGTTTGCATTACCCAGGGACCTAAGGGTTCTAAAGTTATCAGATAAAAATATTCAGCTCTTTCTGTACATTAGAAGGAGGCAGCAGCCTAAGATATGTAACAGTATCATTCATTCGTTAGCACGCTTAGATTAAGTTCCTGGAGACTAATGTCGTCCAGTCAGCTTTAACTGCTTCTACCCATTGAATGAATGAGACACACATCAGCCTGTTCTCTAATATGATCTTACAAGCCTCTCTCCTTCGATACGCGATACATCTTTGTTCCCATCCTACCCAGGACCAAAATCATTGTGAACACAAAAAGGGCACATGGCAGAAACTCAAGACTGAGAGAACTCTGGGCCCCAGGCGAATCTACACCAACAAAATTACAGTGCATTGAGGGCATTCTTTTCTTCTCTTTGTACAAAATTATGTTGTACTAAAGGGTCTGGTCCTTGCTCAAATGCTGTTTGTGGGTGTGTATTAAATAATAACATTTCTACTTTGAGTTAATTTTTATAAAGTGGAGATATCTTTAAATGGAAAAGGCTTATCAAGGAGTTTTCAGTGCGCTACTTTAATCCTCAAGTTCTAAGAAAATGTCATGTCCTGAGGAAATAGCATGAGGTCCTGTCTGACCTCCTCTGGCTTCTGTAGGGAGAATAATCCAACTTCACGCCAGTCCTCAGCCTATTGCCACGAGGCAGAGGTCAGACGTGTCTGCATCTTCATCAGGCACCCCTGGCACAGCGTTCTGGGTCCATTAATTCACTGCAGTGGCCGTGCAGCACTCACAGTCAACACAAGCGGTTATGGGAGCTTAGTAAGGAACAAGCAAGTTATCAAATAATAAGAATACAGTTCTTTGTCCCTGTGCCTCTCCTCAGACTTGCTGGCAGGAATGTCCTCTCAGCCACGTGGGTCCTTGGCCTCAGCCTGCATGGGCCACGTAGACCGATCCTTTTTCTCACAATCTGTGTGGCTCCTCCACTCGGTCTCATGATCTCAGTCCTGCAGCTTCGGGCACCTCTGCTGTCTCCCCTGCAGGCAGGGATCTTCAAAGTTCTGCTGGTAGCTCTTCTTTCTTGATGGTCACAGGATTCCCTCTCTCTGCTTCTGACATGGCTCATGTATTTACCCAATGGAAGGGCAAAACTGACCAATTCCCTCCATTGGTGTTTTTCTTTTTTTCTTTTTTTTTTTTTACATGTGGCAGCGAGTACTATCAAACTCCAGTCATGGAGGCAAGCTCTACTGGTGTTAGCGAAAATCCTGCCTGTTAATGTAGCACGCTTCTGACACTCAGAAGTTCACTGGCCAAGACTGGCCTCCACCCTCAGCTTTAATAGTGTGCAGCCATTGGTGTTTTTCACACACCCTCTTTGCATGGTCCGTCCAGTCATTTGGTGGGTGTTACAAAGACATGGATAGAACAGTTCCAAGTAATTCCACTCCACCACATCCCCCACCCCAAAGCACAGGGGTTTCACCTAAACCCAAATCACTAGTAAAGCACTTACCTCGTGTCAAATCCTCGAACAATTGCACCCATTGACTTTGCTGCACCTGCAGAAGCAAGGCCAGCAACCCCACCTCCAACAATCAAAATCTAGAAAAGAAGACAGAAAAACCTGGTTGGTTGGTTACATAAAGGCCATTATCTATTGATTATGAAGTTATAAACTATTAGAAACATATCATGAAAAATGACAAACTATTCTTCTAAGCAATATAACCTGGTGATCCTCACACTCACTACTGTTTGAGTCCACAGTTGGAGCCACTGTGTCAGTCCATCCCATTGAGGGTCTTCCTCTCCTTTGCTGGCCTACTACTTTACCAAGCACAACGCCCTTCTGGAGGGGCCAGTCCCTCCCGATAACATGTTCAAAGTGTGTGAGATGAAAGCTTGCTGCTGTCTCTAAGAAGTACTCTGACTGTATTTTTTCCAACACAGATTTGTTCCTTCTTCTGGTAGTTCATGGTACATTCTATATTCTTCACCAACACCATAGTTCAAAGGCATCAATTAATTTCCGGTCTTCCTTATTCATTGTCCAGTTCTCGTATGCCTATGAGGCTACGGAAAATACCAATCATGGTTGAAGTTAGGTGTGCCTTAGTCCTCCAAGTACTATCTTTGCTTTTTAACACGTGAAAGTTTTTGCAGAATTGCCTAAAGCAATGTGTCATTTGATTTCCTGGCGGCTTGCTTCCATAAGTATTGATTGCAGATCCATATAAATTGAAATGTTTGACTGATTGAATCCTTTCTCGGGTTAGCATCATGTTGCTGATTGGTCCAGCCGTTAGGGTTTCAGCTTTGTTTATGTTGAATTATGTTCAGTGTCAACCACACTGAAGGCTAGTCTTTAATTTTCATCAGTTAAGTGTTTCACTGAAACCTGTCACTCTGCAGTTATTTGAAATACTGATGGCATCGCTTCTAGGATTCACAGCAACACACAAGCCACTACCACAGTACAACAAACTGACAGGGCAGGGGTGGGTCCAAAAACTGTGCTACCTTTCCAATATGATCGCTGAAGACTAATAAGTGCATAAGCAAATGTGGTGAAGAAAGTTGATGATGCCCCGCTATCAAAAGATACAACATCTGGGGTCTTAAAGCTTGAAGGTGAACAAGCGGCCATAGAGCTCAGAAGCAAAAAAGTCCACATGGAAGAAGCACACCAGCCTGTGAGATCACAAGGTGTCAAAGCGATCAGGTATCAGGCATCAAAGAATAAAACATCACATCATTGTAAATGAGGGGGAGTGCAGATTGGGGTCCCAAAGGCCATCTGTAGGCAACTGGACACCCCCTTGCAGAAGGGTCACAGGGAGGAGACGAGCCAGTCAGGGTGCACTATAGCAACGAGGAAACATACAACTTTCCTCTAGTTCTTAAATTCTTCCTCTCGTCTCCCCCCCATTATCATGATCCCAATTCTACCTTACAAATCTGGCTAGACCAAAGGATGTACACTGGTACAGATAGGAACTGGAAACACAGGGAATCCAGAGCAGATGACCCCTTCAGGACCAGTGGTGAGAGTGGTGATACCAGGAGGGTGGAAGGAAGATGGGGTAGAAAAGGGGAGCCGATTATATGGATCTACATATAACCTCCTCCCTGAGGGATGGACAACAGAAAAGTGGGTTAGTGGAGACATCAGACAGTATAAGACATGACAAGATAATAATTTATGAATTACCAAGGGTACATGAGGGAGGGGGAGCGGGGAGAAAGGGGGGAAAATGAGGAACTGATACCAAGGGCTCAAGTAGAAAGCAAATGTTTGAGAATGATGAGAGCACCAAATGTACAAATGTGCTTGGCACAATGGATGGATGGATGGATTGTGATAAGAGTTGTACAAGCCCCAATAAAATGATTATAACAAAAGCTGTATGTTAAAATTACAAGATATAGGCCACATGTCTCTGGTACAAAGCATACAATAAATGCTGCTGCTGCTGCTGCTGCTGCTGCTGGGGGTGGTGCTGCTGGTGCTGATCATAGCAGTTGATCAACGTAGGGATTGGTGGATCATTCTTGAGCTCAACCAGCTCCACGCTGCTCTCAAATTGTTATCCAAAGAACAACTGCTGGCAAACGTCCATAACGTCCATCTAAAAATAGCTACCTACAGCAAGATCAACACCGTGGAGGTTTAAGATTAACAGGCTCCTTCCCACTGAACAAATGTCTCTTCTACTAAAACTCCTGGTGTGATACCCTAATTATCTCTGACCTCTCAAATTCTCAAGTTTTCCTACTGTTTTATCAAAGTTAAGTCTTGAAGACAGGAAGAAATCTAGTGAACTCAAATTCCTACTTCTATTTTCAGCTCCAATGTTTCTTTTTTTTTTTTTTTTTGTGGCTCCAATGTTTCTTAAAGAAACAGCTGGTGATCAACCTTTTTTTTTTCTTCAGTGTTAAATTTTTTAACTATTTTTTTTGAACTTTTGAACTATTTGCACCTGCACCCTAAAGCCATGGAGCTTTATCACACAACCATAGAATGAGCAGGGCCGAGAGACATAAAGAATGCCTAAGAAACAAGAGCTGCCTCCTTCCTCGGAGAAACCCAGTCAAAATTAAGTCTGCGCTCCAGAAAGGACCTTCCAGAGGAAAAATTCAAAACTCATTGCCATCCCGTTTGATTCTAACTCATTGTGACCATAAGGAAAAGGACAGAACTGCTCCTGTGAATTTCCAAGACTGTGAAGTTTAAACTTAAAAGATGCTGAATAGCCCCAGGTCTAAATCTAATGATCCACTTATAGATATAAAGTGTTTGATTTATTAAATATTACTTTGAATACTTTATATCTCTTAGAATGATACATCTGAGAACAACCATGCCAAAAACCATGCTCTCACCCCCAAAGAAATTAGAAAACAGGGCCAAAGAGTAAACGCTCTGGGATGTCTTCACACTTTTTAACTATATTCTTAGTCACTCTCTTCTCCCTCTGTCTTCTTTCTTCTCATTTCTTTTATATCTTTTGCCAGTTTTCTTCACTTGTTCTATTTCTCAAAACAGCATGTAAGGGGACTTCAAAAAGTTCTTAAGAAAATGAGATTAAAAGGAAAATTTTCTACAAATGTTGAATAGTTCCTTTGTATAACTGTGTTTTTCAAAACTAACCTTACTTGATTTCCATTTTTTCCAGATTTCTTTGGTGTGCACCCTGGGTTTATTTAACGAAGTACATAAGCATATGAAACCCCAAGAAAACAGAGGAAGACAGGTGGGTAACAACATTTAAAGTCGTTTCTGATACCCGGGGTTCAATACCTAAGTACTCGAGTATAAGACGAGTGTTTCAGCACAGTTTTTATGGTAAAATCAGGTGCCTCAGCAGATATTCGGGTCAGCTTAGACTCGAGTAGATACAGCTTGTTTACTGTAAGCCAAGGCTGACCACACCATGCTCCTGCTCCTCGCAAACTGCGTCTCTCTGCTCTGAATCTAGGAGAGAGGGACTGCACTCCCTACCGTGGCCAGATTCCCTGACAACCACCACCTCCCATTTCCTGACCTCTTCACCCAAAATCTGGCAAAAAGCAAGGAAACCAGGAAAGTCTTTTCTATGAAACAAAGTGTCGCAATGATTCATTGAGAAACCCCAAGCTTACTCAATGGTTTCCTTGACGCGTTGAGAAAAGAAAACTTACGAATAGGCTGCATTGAACAAGTTCGCCTGAGACTTTCTAAGAATTCGAGGCCTAACAGGAAAGAAAATTAAAGTTTCCAGAAGTCAAAACTCTTTTTTTCCTTCCAGTAATCTTTAATATTTAGCTCAGCGGCTCCATCATCTACTTATCTGTAGAAGCCACGAAAGTTATCAGCATAATGGTAGCATATAAGTAAAACTGTAAGTGGCTCGTTACTGTCGTCGATGTCATGGAGTCACTTCTGACTCATAGCAACCCTGGACTCAACCGACCAAAACACTTCCTGGTCCTGCATCGCCCTCACAGCCATCCGTCACCAGACATGATGTCCTACTCCGGAGGCAGGCCCCTCCTGATAATGTGTCCAAAGTACGTGAGACAGTCTCTCAGCCTCACTTCTAAGCATTCTGGAGGTATGTCTCCCCAGACGGACCTGGGTCAGTTGTTATGTCCCACAGAGTCAATTCGACTCACCGTGCCCCTGTGGAATGAACGAAGCATCCCCCAGAATGAAGCATGCCCAGTCCTGCCCAATCTACATGATCATTGCCATGGTAAGCTCATTATGGCAGTCACTGTGCAAAATATACTCAATATTCTGCACCAACACCACGGTTCAGGGTCTTCACTGGTTCGATTCTTCACTGGTCTTCCTTATCCACTGTGTCGTTCTCGCTCAGACGTGAGGTAATACCACGGCATGGGTCGAGCACACCTTAGCCCTCAAAGCGGTGCCTTTGCTTCTTCACACTCTCATCGGGTCTTTGGCCGATTTGCACAATCTAATACCTTGTTTGGTATGGTCGCCGCTGCTTCCATGTATGTCTTAGGATGATTCCTGCTGTTAACTTACCAGCATTAGGGTAAAACACTGCAAGTATGGCCTACCTTAGCCGGAGGGACTTTCCCAGCAGCTGTGATCTGACCAGTGAAAAACCGTCCAAAATGATTTGCTGCCAGAACAACAGCCTTATAACTTAAAAAAATAGAAAAAGATTCAAGAAGTTAGGTTCATAAATTATCAGTTAAGCTTAACCACCAAATAATAATTGTGAGTGTTTATACATAGCTTCCTATGTGCTAAGTACTGTGTGTACATATGTGTATGTATATATATGTGTGTGTATGTATATCCATCTTCACAACAACCCCATGGGTACAATTGTATCTTTATTTTGTAGGCAAGGAAACTGAGGCCGAGCCCTGCCCAATGCCACCCAGTTAATAAATGGCAGAGGCTGAGTCAACCCAGACAAGCTGCCTATAGACGTTCCTTCTTATCCACGATGACATCAGCCTCTGGAATGCAAGTATTCTAGATCAGCTGAGATGGCTCTGAGACAGAGTGACCTCAGTTAAATCCAAGTTCTGTCACTGTATAGCTTTGTAACCTTGGGCAAATGTCTTTAACTCCCTAATTCAGGGTTTCATCTTCTATAAGTTGGGGACAAAAAAGGGGCCTTTAACTCTTAGAAGTTGTTGTGAGGATGAAATGACAAAATCCAGGGCAAGTGTTCAGCTTAAGCCTGTCACACAATCCCCAACACTCTTAACATAAGTGCTGAGCATATAGAAACAAGCTACGTGGGGAAAACTAAGAGAAAGCACGTCTTAGCTCAGAAAATACTTACTTCTCAAACCACACGACACATATTTTCAAAGAAAAAATATAATTAAGATTCAAAGATCATTACAAGAAATTAAGCTTGGAATTAATACCTTTAAAGATTCAGTTGCTGTTTGCCTAAATCTCTTCTTTAAAAATATATTTTTACAAACTATACTAATATCATTTCCACAACATTTTATACTTAAAAGGTACTTTTATACATCCACTTGGTAATACATACTGTCTTAATTTATAACATGATCTCTATATAATCACTCATGGACATCAAGTGAATGACAACTCATAATGACCCTGTAGTACAGGGTAGAACTGCCCCCCGTGGGCTTCCAAGACTGTAATTCTTTACAGGAGTAGAGAGCCTCATCTTTCTCCTGAGGAACCTATATAAATAACTCGACCTATCTAATAATCCCTACCTAATAATAGGCCCCCAAACCTTTCCCTGATCCTATTTCTAGAACATAATGTTGGCTATAACACCTAATACAAGAACATCTAATTCATCACTCTTGCTTTAACTTAAATCATACTGGAGAAGGAAAATGGTATTTTAAAGATTACATAATTTGCTAGTCTTACTTCTGAAACCACGTGATGCAAATTTCCAAAGCAAAAACACAATACAAATTCAGAGCCCATGATAAGAAATTAACTTGGGAACCAATGCTTTTAAGGATTCCGTTGCTATTTTGAGTAACAAATGTGAGACTGATGGTGCAGGAAATGTACATAAAAGTGTTGAGAATGAGAAAAAGGAAGTGTTTGTCTTCAGAAAGAGCAGGGGAAAGGCAGCCACATATTCACTGTAAGACGGTTGCATGCATGAGTTGGCGCAGCCCTGACTGTACAGTCGCTAAAGGGCCATTCTCACCAGTTGCTCAGCGGGAAGATTTACACCCCTCGCAATCTCCTGGGGCAATTCTACTCTGTCCTGCAGGGTTACTAGGAGCTGGAATTGACTAGACAGTGATGGGCATAGGTATGAGTTTGTTGCTTAGCTTATCTAGCCTACCACCTGCTTTTTAGAAAAAAAAGTTACTACATAGTCCCCAACAATTAAAAAAGTTTGTCCATAATCCAGTATAAAATCAAAGTATCTGCTTTGCAGGGCCCGGAGATCATTCCAGCGCCCACCAGGGGGCAGTATCACTCACTATGGGAAATCACATCTTGCTATGAATTGCATGATTCATTTCCAATAGTGCCCTTTGCATATGCTAGCTCAGGACAAGACAATGACTTCTCCAGTTGGGTCCCACAGATATCCAAAGGTTCAAAGTCCAGCCAACTCTGGAGCCGTGAGGGTTGGCATGTTCCTGGCCCTAATGCCTCCTGGCCCCACAGGTAATTCAGCCAATGCCACTCAGCTGTTTTTTCATTTGTTTATATTGCCTCATAATGTTTCATTTGCTCAAAAGATTCTGAAACCAAATCTCACTGGTCTAGAATGAGTGATTTGGATATCCTTTCCCCCTGGTGCATTTCACACATTAGAATCGGTGATACCCTTTAAGTCTGCAGGTATATTTTCTTTAGAAAATCTGAAGTTCCATATGGTTGCTATATTTATGGATTTTGATTTTATATTATTCACTTTGGCTGGTGAGTTCAAATAGCTTTGGGTTGTCAGTCAAGCACTAACCACTGAGCCACTAGGGTTCTATCATGTCCTTACATTAAGGACGGCAAATGTGTTTTCGAAAGTATCGTTTTTGTTTACTGTGCCTCATTCATATTACAAGAGAATCAATGAAATTCGAATTGGAATTTGGGGCATAGTTGCTGTGCTACACCGATGATACCTGTGTCAACCCATAGAAGGCTTAATTTGTGTTCCTCTTTAAGGCTCATGCAGATTTGATTTTTTAAATATTTTCTCTCATTGTTGCCTCACAGTAAGCAGTCAACTTCGGAAAGTTGTCATGTTTAAAACATCATTCACCTAACTTCTTAAATGAGCTGTCTTCACAGGCATTATCCATTGTCCACATTTTTCTCTCCTTTCCCTGAGTGCAGCCTATTTGCTGACTCTGCCTGCCCTACCCCTGCCTTCAAGACCAGCCTGGTGCTCGGCCATGTCATGTACCTCTGAGCAGAGCAGGCCTTAGACTGATCCTCAGCAAAGCATTCCAGACAATAAATGAGGAAGGCCCTGGTATTGGCAGATAAATAATGGTATTGTCACTTGGCCTCAAAGATAAGAGGATATAGTTAACTCAATGCCAGATAAACCTTTCTCTAAGGCAGGCATGTTCCCTGATTATTAAATGTTTTGTTTCTGTTTTTTTAATAATTTTATTTGGAGCTCTTACAGCTCTTACAACAATCTATACATCATTAAATATTTTATGAAATGCTTAAGTAACTCTAATTAAGATGACAAATCTACAAATATGTACATCTATACACAAACATATATCAATATAGAGAGCTATATTCTGTTGAACCATATCAAATGACCAGTATTGAACCATGCTTTAACCTATAAAACAGCAATTCCAACTTTGTACATGAACACACACACACACAAAATATATATAATATATTCCTCAAATAGATACTATGACCATTATTTCCTTAGGTCGATAATGCCCATCAGTACTTCTCTTCCACCCACGACTAAAACAGAGTGTACAATAGAATGCAAGATGAACAGCCATTTCCTATCTGTTACCATGAAAGATTGTTAAAAACAATTCAGGCGCACTTTCAAAACACAGTTACTACAAATAAAATCATTTGAACTATAGTGAGAATGTTTCTGTGACACAACTGTGCTTTTCTTTGAATTGAAAGGGAAATCAACCTACCCAGCAATGTTGGCCATGGAGCTTAACGCGTCATATCCCTGAGCAATTGTGACTCTTGGAACCTGATCCATTGCCAGCACTGTAGTTTTCCTCTCAGAGAGTTTATTTAGCAAGTCTGGATTTTGGGCTGGGTAAATAAAACTGATCAATGTCCCTGATGTCTTTAAAAGGTCAGCTTCATGAATATTCGACATTGGATTAACCATAGGAGCTCGTACCTGAGGGAAAAAATCGTCAAAGATTAAAAACATAAACTCCTTGTTCATGTTTAACTAGGCAGGAATTTTAGATACTGTGCCATGACTGAAATAATGTTCTAAAACTAAATATTTCATCAATAGATGTCTAACTAAATTATTAAGTAAGGGAGGTACATAAAGGTCTATATAATTTCTCCTGCCTGTTGACCAATGGGCTGCCTTACAAAAGACACATCACACAGGGGAAGTACAGTCTTGGACAGGTTGGACAACTGACTGTGGAGTGGTGAAAATAGGTAAGTCCTACAACACACCTGTCCTCCCAAAGCCTATTACTCTGGTAAGACCTTAAAGGAAGTGAACAGGAAATCTTTGTTGCCTGTTCAAGGATTCAATTCTTGATCATTCTGACCAGCATAATAAACATTTGGAATGGTGAGAAGAACACTGTAAACGCAAATCTCCATGGTGGTATGTAAAAACTAATGCACATGGAAATTCCAGATGCTCATAGATGAATTTATGGATAAACACATTTCAAATGAGTTAAATGAGATTTAAGAGTAAGATATATTCTAGCATGTTAAGAAGCATCACATAAGCACATGAATATCAACTCCATGTCTGAAAGTTTCAAATGTCACTTTTCACAGGCCAAAATTTTAAATTCCTTTTAAAAGCTTTTAAATTTGAATTGCAAATTTAAAATCCATCTTCAATGGAAGTGGCTCACTAGCTCCCAGAGTAGATTGGTGCTTTCACATAAATAAACCCAGAAAGCAGAGACTCTGAGATTGGTGTTTTCAAAGGAAATATAAAAGCAGGGTCTCCCCCACCCCAAATTGCAGCCTTTCACCTCTACCTCTGAGGTATTATTGTGTTATTCTTATTTCAGCTGTTGATCAGATAATGGATGTGATTCTAGGTTCTGGACTGTAAGACTCTCTGCCAAGGTGTATTTTCCGCAAGAAAATTTACTAGGTAGATTTAGTAAAACGGAAGGACTGGGTTCTATTGGCTCCATTCTAATGCTCTACAAGCACCTGAGTGAGCCAGGCTAAGAGACTGTTTCCCTACATACGTTCTTCAGATCACAAGTTCCTCATGATAGGAAAAGGTGTGACGCTAGAGAGAGACTTCCAAGGCAAGTGGTTTATCAATGCAAGTAATAAAGTCCGTAATCAAGTTTCTAGATTGTAGGCTTGCTCGACATCTTTGACATGTTCATCCTACCCATTGTGACTCTTTCAAAGGACAAAAAGCATTTCCAAAAATTAGTTGCACCCTACTGCTTTCTTTGGGGATCACAAAATGTTTTGATCCCTGGTACTTGGTGATGGATTTTATCTATTTTTCAGAAGTTCTTTTTTATCCAGCTCTACCACCTTAAATTTTCTGTCAACTTTAAATTTTTTAAAGCTCTCACTGAGTTCTAAGTTCTCTCTAAACCATGAAGTTTCTTATTGATTTTCCAACATTATATGGGGTTTGGGGGAAACAACACCGTTAAGGTGGGGGAGGGGCTAGAAATGAACCTACAGCTTTCTGCAAAAAAAATATATATTAAGACCCCATTCAAGTATTCAGTATGCATTCCGAGAAGTGAAAACAGAACACTTGTCTTTCATGAGAAAGTGAGGACTGTATTTTGACCCTTAGATTCAACCATACTTCTTTTTGCCTCGGTTGCAGGAGGCTCAGAATTAACGCTCAGCTCTAGAAACCACCTTGGGCTGGACTCGATCGAAGTCTCACTCTGTATTCTGATACATTTTTCTTTTACTTTATTGCCTTGAATGCTATTCAAGCATCTAGATTTCTATTTCTCTTGTGCGTGTTCACCTTCAAGCTGTCAAATGAGTCTACCCAACACCAAGTCCAATGCCGCTGTCTCTACAAGTCACACCTTCTCCAGAAATAGCGTCATGGCAGTGGGCATCACTGTGTCTTCTGGTTTCCAGCCACTGCCTGTATGTTCAGGTCTCCACTGAGTTCCACGCCTTCTTCCCAGGCTAGCGTAGCTTAGATACTCACCTGTGGGTGTTTTCCCTAGCCAATTCAAAGGCAATTTCCAGATAGCCAACATAAAGAGGGCTGGAGGCCATGCTTCCCGTCCTCTTGCATCTCTGATACTGCCTGAGGAAAGTCCCATCCTGCAACCCTGGCTCTGACAAGGACATCTTGTGAAAGAGGAAAGCTGAAATGTGCCGTTAAAAGATCGCAGAGCCAGCATGCTGCAAACGGGAGAGGGGGGGAGAGGGGGGTTACTTACTTTGACCACCAAATCTGAAGCCAGCACTTCCTTCGCCCCTTGGATCTTAGCACCTGCTGCTCTATAGTGATCATCAGAGAACTTGGAAGCTTCGCCCGCGCCCGATTCCACAACGACATTAAACCCCTGCTTGACCAAGGCCTGAACACCTGCAGGGGACAATGCCACTCGCTTCTCATTCTGGAAAATCTCCTTAGGGACTCCAACAGTCAGTTGTTTATATGGAATTCCTACAGGCAGACAAAAGGGGAAAAAAGAGATATAAGGAAAAAACATTTAATAACATTTGAAATGGGCAGTCTGCTTTCCAAAATGCACTGCACAGACAAGATGCTCTTCAAAATGATGCTCCTGATTCAGAACCAGGGGCCTTGATTTTTTTTTTTAATAAATGATGAGAAAATTTGTTCACTATTTTTATTTCAGAATCAAAATGTTTAATATTGTATTGAACCAAATGGCCCTCCACAAAGAACATAACTAAATTGGCTTATTCCTAGGGGAAAAATAAATTGAGAGGTCATTCAGCATGCTAATTCACCCTCTCCAAACCAACCCTCTAGGGTGATGGTTTTCCTGACCTTGCCTTTTAGGATAACAGAAGTTTATAGGCACCCATATAAACAGACCTTCATTAGAAACTGATGGCTTGTCACAGCCAAAGTCCCCTTCCTAGCAATCTGGCCACCGACAATCAAACCCTCAGAGCTTTTCAAGTGTTGCCATCTTGAAATCTTGCAAACCTAGCCCAGGGGTTGGCAGCTTCATCAAAGATCATCATCTACTGGTCCAACGTGTGGGCTGCCAGCCTTTCAGGAGACGCGACTCACAGGAACGCTGCCTGAGGAACCCCCTGTTGACCAGTGATTGCCCAACACCATCAGGTCCTCACGCAGGGAATCTGAACGGGAGACCCACAGGAAGGGTCACAGAGTGCCGTGGTGCAGAAGCCACAGTGATGAGGTATTCAAAGGGAGCTCAGCAGCAACAGGCACAGAGACATCACTAACAGCAGAGGCAGGGCACCCAGAGCAATGCTGCACTGCTCTGAGAAGCAGATGAGGGCTCCTGGGCTGCTACCCTCTCCCCAAATCTACAAAAATCAACCTTCATCACAAAGTGTACTCCAGAGCTCTGTTCTTGCAACCCAAAACAGTCAACAGAGCACAGGTCTGCTTTTGCTAACAGGCATTCGTCTGTTCTGCGTTCCTCAACATGTAAGCATACGCAGATGTTTTTAATGAAACGTATCTGCTTCTCCTTAAGACTTACTAAACTGGAGGAAATCCACTCTTAAAACCTAAACTCCGGCCACTCATCAATCAGTCTGGCATGCTGCAGTGGTTTGCATGTGTTGTCTGAACCGACAAGCGATGCCATCAATATTTCCTACACATTCAAATGCCAGCCAGGTCAGCAGGGTGGGCAGGTGTCAGTGAGGCTTCCAGACTAAGACAGACTGGGAGGCAGAACCTGGTGACCTACTTCTGAAGAACACTGGCCAGTGACCATGACAAGGATAACAAGGGACCGCGGTCTGATCAAGTGCCAGAAAAGGAACTCTGGGGTTGGAAAGCATTGGAAACAGGCTTGGAGAAGACCTGCCTCTTCAGAATCATCAACGTTAACAACTTGGATGGAGCAAAAGTGTCCGACCCTTCATTGGTTGATGTGACACAACTAAAAAGTACAGCAGTAAAAATCCACGAATATGGGGACGTGGAATGTCTGACCTAAGACTAGGAAAACTGGAAGTTGGAAACCAAAGTGGAAGGCTTTTTTTAGGCATAAATGCACTGAAATGGACTGGTCTCGACCATTTTTAATCTGACAACTGTATTTTGTACTAGGAAGGGAAGGGCAAACTGAAAATGAATGACTTCACATTCAAGGTCAAACACATTTCATTAACTATCCTGAAATACAACCCTGGTCAGGGACACCTTATAAAGAGGACTTGTTAATATAATTATCATTCAAATTTAAACCCCAACCACGAATGTCAAAGATAAAGAACCTGACGTTTTTATCCCCTTCTGCAGTCTGTCATGATCAAACATGAAATCAAGAAACACTGAAAACGACTGGTAACTGAAATGAGAAAGTTGGAGAAAGAAGATCTATAATTGGAAAGCATGGCATTGGTGATTAAAAAAAACACCATCAGAGATCACATGACAGAATTTGCAGATTTGAAAACACCTTTATTCAACAACATGAACAGTGATCCCACATGTAGACTATACATGTGGACCTGAGGAAATGCACAGGAATTAAATGAATCAGGATGGCTGTGGAAGAATCAATGCATTTGAATTATGGTGTTGGAGATGACTGAAAAGTAACATGGACTCCCAAGAGAACAAACAAATCTGTTTCAGGTGAGCCACAGTCATAATGCTCCTGAGATGGAAGGGTGGCAGTACTTTATCTCATGTCCTTTGGGCATGTCATCAGGAAGGACCAGTGCCTGGAAAGGAAGGTGTGGTAGTTACGTAATATTCTGTGAACTTGGGCAAAGGGATGGAATCTAGCCCGTCAATCAGGTCACAGCCAATGATGACTGTGTAGGCATGGCCTTCTCCTGAGGATTCTGGGAACTCCCGTCTTCCTCCCTGGAAGTGGGACCCACTCTCTCTGCTTTACATTCCTGATGGCAAGTCACATGGAGCCATGCTGATGGCAGCCAGGGCCCTGGAGCTGGAGGAGCCACATGGAGACCCACCCCAGCACTGAGATGCTTCCACAAGACTTTTCACCCACTGGCCTGTGATCTGTCTGCTTTCAGGATCATTGCATGTGCTGCATGTGCCTGTAGAAGAATGTATGGACTACAATCGGACATATAGGCTAATATCAAACTTTTGTACTTGATCTGGACTGGGATGGGATGTTTTCTTAATATACAATTACTCTTGGATACAGAACTCTCTCTACACATAGATGAGTGTCTCTAGTCTCTAGATTTGTTTCTCTAGTCAACCCGAACTAACACAGAGCACTTGGTAAAGCAGAGGGTCAGTGAAAAAGATGACTCTCAACAAGATGGATTGATACAATGACTATGGCCATGAACTCTAACATAGCAAAAATTGTGAGGGTGGCCCAGGATCAGGAAGTTTTTTGTACCGAACAGGTAGTCACTATGATTAAAAACAGACTCACAGCACCAACAAACAATACCCTAAACTCTGACTATATAAAATAAAAAGGAATCTGGTTCTCCCTCTTGTCAAATGATACTTTACCAAAATCCATTGCAACAGAATCTATTCCACCACAGAGTGACCCTATATAGGGTTACCGATGCCATAAATCTTTAAGGGAGCCAACAACCTCATCTTTCTTCCACAGAACAGGCGCTGGGTTTGAATCACCAACCTTAAGGTTAGCCACCCAATGCTTAGCCCACAGCACCATGAGGGCTCCTACGAAAGGTTAAATCAACCTAAAAAATATGCATTTGAGCATACTTACAACAACACACTGCCATCAAGATGACCATGGCTCATAGCAACCATCTATAGGATTTCCAAGGCTGTAATCTTTCTGGAGCAGATCGATTCATCTTCCTCCTCCAGAGGGGCTGATGGGTTTGAACCACTGACCCTGTGGTTAGCAGTCCACTTATCAAATAGCCACCACCAGGGCTCCTTTTGAGCATGCCCAGATCCTACATTACTTAAGCAAGAACAGTTTATAGTAAACCAAATGCAGACACATACTGAATTTTATTTCTTCTATAACAGAGGAAGATGAATAGTAAGAAGTTGGCAAGTATTTTAAATTGATGGGTAAAGTCATATATGATGATACTTATGTGGAATTCACAGATCAGACAACCTCAAGTAACGTAGGTCCTATATATCACTAATCAAGAAAGCTACCAATGACGAATGAAATAAAAAAGGATTAAAAAGCCAACTTGAAGGCGCTCCTACTGGCCGGAAAAAAGGACAATCTGAGCATCGAAAGAAAATTTGCTGCAATGGAACAAACAGAAAACTGCAGTGAACACATTATGTCTGTATTGATTTTTAAAAAGTAAAAATTATACTGTGTTAAACCTTCGTTGTTCACATTGGAGGAAGTAATGTGTACTATAGGCAAAACAATGGCCTCCTACGGACGCTGTCCTTTGGTGGCTTACAGGTGGCAGGTGTTGTGAGGCTGAAAGCTTTGTCCTTTCAAATGCCAGCAGGGCCACCCATGATGGATAGGATTCAGCAGAGCTACCAGCCAAAGATGGGATGAATGGAAAAAGTGGCAGCCAACTGGGTTCAAACATAACAACTAGGAGATGATCAAGAATTGGGCAGCCGTGATGGGGACCCAATGCTCATCTGTAGACAGCTGGACATCCCTTGCAGAGGGGTAGTGGGGAGGAGATGAGTCACTCAGGGTTCAGTGTAGCAACAATGAAACTCAAAACCTTCCTCTAGTTCCTGAACACTTCCTCCCCTCCCAATTATCATGACCCCAATTCTACCTTGCGGACCTGGTTAGACTAGAGGATGTACAGCGGTGCAGTAGGGATCTGGAAACACAGGGAATCTAGGACGGACGAACCCCTCAACACCCAAGGTAGGAGTGGCGACACCGGGAGGGAAAGGGGTGTAGAAAGGGAGAACCGATCTTGGAGATCTTGAGTAACCTCCTCTCTGGGAGATGGGCAATGGGAAGGTGGGTGAGGGGAGACGCCGGGCAGTGTAAGATAAGATATAATAATTATTTATAAACTATCAAGGGACCAGGGGGAAGGGGGAAGCGGGGAGGGAGGGGGAGAGGGGAAAAAGGGAAACCGAGCTGATTCCAGGAACCCAAGTGGAAGGTGAATTTTGAGAATGACGAGTGCAATGAATGTATAAGGGTGCTTTGCTCAATTGATGTATGTATGGATTGTGATAAGAGTCGTATGAGCCCCAATAAAAAGATTTATTAATAAAAAAAAAAAAAGAATTGGGCAGCATTTTGTTCTATCATCCACAGGGTCACCACTAGTCACAAACAACTCGATGACACAGAACAACAACAAAGATGTCCATATGCAAATCCCTAGAATCTATGAATCTGTTAGGCTGCCCAACAAAGGAGCATCAAGGCAGAATAAGAGTTGCTAATCGTTTGACCTAAAAATAAAAATAAAAAGATACTGCTGACTTACAACATAATCAAGAGTCCTAAACTGTGGAAGGAGACAGAGAGGCAGACTCAACGAGCTATTTAAAAATCCTATGCTGCTGGCTTTGAAGATGGAGAAAGGAGCCACAAGCCAAGGAGCACAGCTGCCTCCAAGAACGCTGGCAAAGGCCAAGAAACAGATTCTTTCCTGCTGACATTTGATTTGGGACCAATAAGACGCATCTCGGATTTCTGGCTTTAGAAATATGTAATAATAAAATCGAGTTGTTTTAAGCCATAGCGTATGGGGTAATGTGTTACAGTGGAAACAGAAAACTCATATAAAAGGGACTCATTATTCCAAAAGTATGTAAATTATGGGAAAGAACCAAGACATGTATCCCACCTTTCCAGTACTCTTAGGACAAGGGAGTAATAGAGGGGAAGGTTTTCTTTCAAGAAAACTGGTAGCGAACAAAAGGGCATGGAGTAGGACATCATTAATAAAATCCTATATTTAATCAGTGATCCCTAATGCTGCTAGAGCTTTTAAGTAAAAAAAAAAAGAAAACTGAAGGGAACTTAACAGACAAGATTACATTGACTATCTAAACTCATTGACTGATTATACTGCTGTAAGGCAATGGAAAGTACACGTAAGCGCCTGCGATGTATTCCCAGAGCAGTTTGTTTCTTAATCAGAAGATAGAATGGGGAGGTTGCTAGATACCCTGTCAAGAGCATCTTTTGAGAACAAGAAAACCCAAACCATGGTCATGGCGTGGATTCTGACTCATACTGACCAGACATAAACAGATCTTTATAGGAGCAGGAACCTCATCTTTCTCCTGAGGAATGGCTGGTGGTTTTAAAGTGTCCACCTCCAGTTAGCAGCCCACGTCCTGACCCACAGAGCACCCCCAGGGCTCCTTCAGAACCAGGAAAGAAGCCATAAAAACTCTGAAAGCCTTAGAGGTCCTCAGTGAATAGACCGGAGTTTCCTAAAGTGGGCGATACTGCACGCGGGAGGGAGCTGGAATGACCCAGGGGGCTACAAAAGCCAATACCTACACTGTTTCCTGGACTGGGGACTCTAGTAGGACAGCCTTCCATTGCCAAGGAGGCGCTAAGTAATTTCCCCCCCTGAAAAGAAGGCAGTAAGCCAAAGACGTTGGGGAACCTGTGATGCAGACAGCCTACAAACTTAAATGATGAAGATGAACATCATTCCAAGAGGCAGAGAGCTGCTTGCGTCCGCAAAGTGCTCTGCCGCTATGCTAGTGTGTTAGTGCAGGTAGACTGGAGAAACATATTCATAAAGATGGAGACTGGCTGCTTCTTTGACCTCCTCCTCATAGTTTTTCTTCTTTGGCTAGCCAGAAGTCAGACATGCCAACGCAGTTTACCGTGCTGTTTTCTGGACAGAATATGGGAAGTTTTTATTATTGTGTTTGGTTGTTGTCTTTGGTTATTCCTGTTGGAAGTGGCAGAAAATAAATGTTATTAATATATCTTTTGAGCTCAGGGATAGAAATCGCCCCTTGAAATTCTCAGAGCCCGTGCTACTTAGTGAAAATGGCTGACAGAAGGTCAAAATGGCTGACAGAAAGCCTGACCCTGGCATGATGCAGTCAGAGGCATAAGGCTATACTTTGTATCAATGGAATAATTTAGATAAGGATTGAATTTGATTATCTAAGATTGACTGTAGGATCTGGCTCTAATATAATCTGTTAGTCTGGGTAGACTAGAAAACAAATTCATAGACACTCATGTATATAAGAAAGAGCTTTATATCAAATGTATATTAAGAAAACATCCCGGCCCAGTCCAGATCAAGTCCATAAGTCTGATATTAACCCATATCTCTGATACCAGTCTATAAATTCCTCTTCAGACTCATGCAATCCATGCAATGATGCTGGATGCAGGAAGATCACAGGCCTGTGGGTGGAAAGTCTTGTGGATCCAGGAGCAGAAGCATCTCAGCACTGGTGTGCGTCTCCACGTGGCTCCTCCAGCCCTAAGGTGCTGGCTCCATCAGTGCAGCTCCATCCGGCTTGTCATTAAGAATGTCTCCCAGGGAGATGAAGCAGAGAGAGTGTCTGGCCTCCAGTGAACTATCTTTCTCCAAAGGAGGTCATCAAGCTAGACTCCACCCCTTCTTCAGGCTGACAGTATATTATGTAAGTAGTAACAGAATGAACTACCTTTGTTGCCGTCTAGAATGAAAAAGCTAAATGTCCGCACCTCCGTTACAGCTAGCATAACTAGTACTGGCCAATGGGGTCTAGACATAAGCACTGGAAAGCACTTGGGGGAGAATGCTTGAAGAGAACTAATGCTGCTTACCAGGTCTGCCCGACTCTCAGCCTCTACAAGCCCAGAACAGAAGCAACTGAAGGTACAGATTAAAGAAGGCCTTATAAGTCACTGGGACACTGCGGTGCTCCCTCTGTATGAGCAGGGATGATAGTGGAAAATTGCAGGGCAAGGGGTGACAAGATCTTGCATTTTTGAAAGGCTATTCTCCCTACTGGGCTCAAAACAGATTGCAGGGGGCAGAGATGAAAAGCACAGGGGACATTTGGAAGACTGGTACTATAATCCAGGTGACACATGATGGCTGGTGGCTTGCCAAGCTGAGGACCATGGCAATGGTGAGAAGGGAACAGATGCTAGCCAGGAGGGAGGGCCGACCTATGCCTGCTAGGAAGCTTTAGAATAACACCAGTGATTCCGAGCTGAGCAACCAAGCTAGGGGTGCCATTGACTGGGTCTGGGAGGTCTATTAGGGATCAATGAACACATTTAATTCCCAATTCCTGCGCACACACGAATCTCCCCATTATAGACAAGGAAAGAGGAAGCACTACTAGGAAAAATGGTTACTATGAGCAATGGGCATAATTCAACTCATTTCTCACTTCTCTCTCTCTTTTTAAATGATCTTTTCTGTTAGCACTTGTGTTAAAGAACGTCTGTGCGTAGGAAACATTGTTCTTAAGCAGTCTCTTGTGTTTGATTTGAAATGATCACTAGCAGGTACTAGGCATTAAAACCCGCTCTCTTATCAGATGGTCTATTTGCTCCTGTGACTAAAAGAATGGGTAGACAAACACTGAAGTGAGACCTTACCTGGTTTTACAGGAGCTTTACACCACAGCACCTGATGAGTGTGAAGTGTTCTGAAAAAACTCTTCTTGCCAGGCAGAACCTTAGAGGACCCCAAATTGCTAAATAAAGAACAAGAACAGCCAGTTGCCACTGTCTTCAGTAGGTTCGCCATGTTGATAAAGTACTCTCACTTTCTGAATCCCTAATTTCCTTCACAGGAAATCACTAAAAGAAAAGGAAAAACAAAACAAAAAAAGTTTGTGTGTTGAGAAAAAGATAATTGACCTTTCATACAGAAAAACATGAAAAATACAAATATAAAGAGCTTACAAGAGTTTTACCCTAGCTAAAAATGGTATTCTGTACGAAACAGATTTTTAATAGAGTTGCTATCATATAATTCACATATCATATAATTCAATACTTCAATCATATTAAGAAGAGTTGTACAAATTATCACCACAGTCAACTTTAGAATATTTTCTTCTTTCTTATATTCCTTGTTATTAAAACTCGATTCCTTCTGCCACCTGTCTCTCCTACTATACCCAAAAATCATTAATCCAGTTACTGTCTCTATAGATTTACCTGTCCTGGATTTCAAATACAGGAAATAATACAAAACAATAAAATGAATAACAAAGTAAAACAGGGGAAAACCTCCAGTACAAAGAAAGTATAAAATATTAAAAAGTAGAACAAATTTGAAATGAGTCAAAAGGGAGATCAAATGACTTCCCACTACAGGTATTTCAAACTTAGAATTCATATTCTCAAATAAACGAGAGTATTAAAATGACCGGTCACTTCTAAGACTGGGTTACATAAGTCTACTGAATCCTTTTTGTAGCTGGGAATTTTTTTTGTTCTTTACTGTGGAAGGGTAGAGGGGAGACACCATTACAATAAAGCAGAGTCACAGCTCACATGACAGTGATCTTCCAAACCAAGGTCCAGGAAAACTGCAGAGTCAAAGTCACCTTCAAACTTCCCTTTCAGACCAGACTCAGAACCATCCAGTTGATCCCAACTCATAGCGACCCTAAATACTAAACAGTATGAAATGCAGTGAATTATATGAAACGGTTCTTCCAGTCAGTGTTTGATACTCCCACCAAACTACCTTCTGGGTAAGAAGGTGGGGGGAAGCTACTCTGTGGATTTTGAAACTCAGCTGTGAGTGATTAACACGGTTAATTTGCAATGGCCATCCAGCAGGGTATAAAACCAGCCATCTAGGAAACAGGAGGACAGTATCGTGCCATCAACAAGAAAGAAGAGTCGGGAGTGGAGCACATCTTGAGATCCCCTAGGATTGAACCTCCTTGATCCAGGAGACAGGTAACACCAGAGGAACAGCAGAGGAGCCAAAGCATATGAGAAAACAGTGAACTTCCCAGCCCACAACAGAGACAGTAAAGCTGTGTATTTTGGGGAGGGAGGCTGGCTTGGGAGCAGGGTGCCTTTGGGACTTAATAGGGGGAGCTGGGGTTGTAACCCACAGAGCTAGAGTTGAGTTCTTTTGGGATGAGGTTTACAGTCGAGTAGCATGCCCTTTCAGGGCATTTATTGGCAGCCCTGAGAGAGCTTGGTAACATTGCCTAGCAGGACAGAGGCCAGGTCAAGAGGCTGAAGGCCAGAAAAAAGGCCTGCCTGTGCAAACAGCATGATCCCTGGTAGCACAGTGGTTATAAGTTGGACTGTTAACTGCAGTTTGAAGGTCAGCAGTTTGAAACCACTCTACAGGAGTTTGAAATTACAAGAGAAAGACAGGGCTTTCTACTCCCAGAGGAAATGAGGGAAGTAATGTTACACTGTGGGAATTTCAATCAAACAAACAAAATGTAAATGAATTGCTAAAAAATAGACCTGATTTGGTGTATGTGGTCAGACTGAGGCACTGGCAGATCTGCTCTCACATGCCAGAGGCGAACAGCCTTACTATGAGACACAGTCCACTGTAATCTTGAGTACGCTGGATCGAACTCAACACTTGGCCAGCTGACCACCCTATAGACACAACCTGAATTTGTCTGGGTGCAAGTATCTCTTACTGGTTCCATGACAGAATTTTCTTCCCTGCCTTTTGGATTATTTTTTTAACCTATACATCATTTACATAATTATTTAGAATTAGTTTAAAGCTTTTAGGAAATTTTCAGGTATATTACAGAGAAGCCTTAGCCTCTTCAACAAACAGTGTTGGATACATTGGATCTCCATATAAAGAAGAATGAGATTAATTAAATGCCAGTAAATGGGAAAACACGCTGTTAAATCTGGGCAATGGGTACATAAAGCCTTTTGGATTATTGTTGGGGTCTTTTCCTTCTTGTGCATTATTAGTATTTTGTCTGTATACTACTATGTTTTTACTCTTATCACCTTAACATGATTTTTGAAGTTGTTTTCTGTTGGTTCTCCCAGCTGAGGAGCACAGGAGGAATGGATGGCTAATGAGAATAACAGATACAAGGGGATATAGGGAATACAGGAAGGGGGTTTGTTGACAGGGTGGGGAAGGGGATTTCGGGAGTAAATAATGAAGATGAGAGCAGACAGGGAAAACTAGAATGGACCGTGAGTGCATAAATCATCTTAAAGGTGATTTAACCATGGGGCGGGGGAATGCTCTAAAATTGATGTGGGGATTACTGTTCAGTTCTGGGTGATATGAATGAACTATTGAATTATATGAAATGTAAATTACATGGCAATAAAACTGTTGGAGAAAAAAATAAAACTGATCTGCTCTGTATCTCTTCACTCAATTCACAACCAAAAGCTTTTAAAAATTCATATTGTCAAGCATATATCTTAAGAAAACTACATACCCACAGGATATGACTTTACCATACACACACACAAACACCTTCCCTCTCTCATTCCATGGTCTCTCACATTAGACTTCTGTTTGCAGACATGATCATAACTGGAAACTCTGGTCAAGTGGCTCTCTACCTATTGCAACTCTATCTGTCTGGGTGGCTTTGGTGTTAACACTTCATCCTTCCTTCAAAGGTGTGAAGAAGGCAATCTCAGACTCATGAGTCAAGCTAATTCCACCAACAAGACCATTAGACTTTGCCCATCATGAAGAGCTGTGCTGGGCCCCGGTCCTGCTCCAAGCAAGCTCCATGAACACTCCCAGTCTCTGGAGATTAAAAAGGTCTATTTCAGAATGCTACCATCTCGACCCAGAAGTAACTTCTTGCAAATAGCAGACAGCAGCATTAGTAATGGAAATTCTCTATCCAAAATAAACCAAACTCACTGCCATTGAGTCAATTCTGGCTCATTGCGATCGTACAGTAGAACTGCCCCCAAAGGTCTGAGACTATAACTCTTTATGGGTATAGATAGATACCCCCATCTTCCTGAGGAGCAACTGGCGGATCTGAACTACTAACCGTGTGGTCAGCAACCACTATGCCACCAGGGTTTCCTTCTCAATCCAGCTGGGGCTTATTTTTAAAATGCCCTTTAATTCAACAAGTCAGTCAAAGGGGCCTCTGAGGCACAGCCACTTGGAGCATCTACAGAACCAACCTGAAATAGGTCTCAACACTTGGAGTTTGGAGGCAAGGGATCAGAGGAGATGGTGTCCTCTGGGAGAGCCCCAGAAAACAGGCAAGAAAAACAATCAAGACAGAGAACACGGGGGGTGCGGGGGGGAGACTACGGAAGAAGGAGCTTGCAAGATATGTTCAGGAATGCAATATGAAAAATTATATCGTCCTTTCTTATTTGAATAGCATTGCCTTTTTAAAGTATTTCTAAGCCATGCTATTTCATTCCGAGCCCAAAGCAGCCCAGAGTTCCCAAAACTCACTCCTCAGTCATACAGTGGTCACTTTTTGGATGACTCCTGGCTGAGTTAAAAACCCACACATTCAACACCTTGTATGCAAGAACTGAGGAAGACACAAATCTCGGTGCTCTCGAGTCAATGCCAACTCATCATGACCCAATAGGACAGGACAGAACTACCCCTCTGAGCTTCTGAGAATGTAACTCGTTATGGGAGAAGAAAGCCCCATCTTTCTCCCATAGAGTGGCTGGTGGTATGGAACTGCCGGCCTTGTGGACTGCAGCCTAACATGTAACCATTATGTCACCATAGCTCAATGAGAAAGAAAGTTATGTGAAATATAATTCCTGCCTTCAAGGTAATCTTTTCTGACCATTACTGAATGGTCTAGTCCTTCCCAACCTTCCCACCTACCCTAGTTTCTCTTCTGGGTTATCCAAACTCCCGAAAAATACAGGTCTCCCAGGACAGACAAGCGTGACCCAGACATCATCAGTAAAACAATGTGGCTATGATCTGTCTTCTGTCAAGTCTACCACTCACTCCATGAGACCTGAACCTCTCAGAGCCATAGTCTGTTCATCCATAAAAGGAGGTTAGGAGAGCAGGTTTCAAGAGCCCCTCTCAGCTCTAAAATTTTCCTGATTAGATGAGCTTTTACAATGCTTTACAGTTCAAGTCCTAAACCGTGACCCGTGGCCTGGAAAGTTGGCCTTCCCTACCTGGAAAATTGAAAATTTGATGCTAAGCAGATCCCTGGCAAGGCATTCATACATCAATTAGCCAAAATCTTTCAGGGGCAAATTCTCCCCCCAAAAGTCCACTTGATTCAAGCTATAGAGGAAGCAGTGGTCAAGGGGTAGTTTACTGGCAGGAAGAGTCCACATCACTGAGACAAATAAAAGGGTCCTGAAAGTTATTTAGAGAATCTCAGAACCATCATATTACTGGCAGATCCGTGTTTATACCAAGGATAGTCCTGCATCTTAATTGCTGCGTTTCCCGTATCTTCACTAAAGTGCTCTGCTGTTTCATCATCCCTGGGCTTCAATGGCTTGGAAGCAATAGGGGAAAACTTTGTAACTCAAAATTAAGATAGGAACTTTAAAACTAAAATTAGGATACGGAAGGAAAAAAACCCAGAATAGCAGTATGGCATTCGTGTGGCAAGTTAATTAGGTAAATAAGAATCCTTGGGGAGAAAATAGTTAAGAACCTCCGCAGCTAGCTGAAAGTGTGGCAGCTGACTGAAAGAATGGTATCCCGGTCCATTCAGAGGCATCTGGAAAGGCATGCAGAGCTGTTACCACAAAGGCAGTCCTTGCAACCCCTATAGTGCACAGTTCTATTCTGACACGCGTGGGAAGCCTTGAATCAAAATCAAGGGGTTTAGTTTTGGGTGTGACTTAGGTAACTACCTTCCCTTATTTAACAGTAAAATTGTACAAACCAATCAAATGATTTAAAAAACAACAACAGTAAAATCCTTGAGAATGCTCACCTCACCTAGAGTGGGAAGGATACCACAGAAACTAGAATAGTGACCTTCAGGGCCAGTTGGGGCTGGAAGCCTCGTTGACTGGGCAACTTACTATCTGTGACCTTGGTAAGTCACTTACCTTCTCCGTACCTGATTTCCTCATCTTTAAAACGGTGAGAATTACAACGCCTACTGTGGCAGGGTCCTTGTGGAAATGATGTGTATATATAAATTCTCTTTAACAGTGGAAGGACACAACATCCTTGTTAGTTTTTATTCTTTCTCATTCTGGTATTACCTCTGGCCCAGTGCTTTGCACAAAATAAAAGTCAACACGTATTTATTGACTGGCTAAATGCATTACTAGGATCAGATAACTCAAAGGCAGAGGAACCTACTGTAATCAATTCCCCAAGGAGCTTCAGGTAAATTCCTTTGGAAAGGAAACGTCTGAGTAGCCTCATGGAAAACTGATTGCATCAGTAAAGGTGAGTGAACAGCCTCCGCATATCAATTAATAGGTCATCCCAAACTGATTTATTTATTTTTTTAAGCTGAGGTTTGCACGGGAAAAACGAGTACCAGAGAAAAAGGGAGGATGCAATTTAAATAAAATGTAAAAGTAGGCACTGAAGCCCCACTGCTCCGAGTAAGTTGTAACCCCAAGACTCTGGACAAATGAATCGCTTGTCGATTGCCCGGCACCATCGGGCGAATAAAGGACGCCTGCAAGCATAAACAGGTCATGCTCTGAGCATGCGACATACCAACGGGGACACAATAACCTACAGAAGTTCTGAAAGGCAGGCGCAATGCCCTCGCCCAAAGCCGCTGGTGCCACAGTCCCTGCCACGGGTGCCGCCCCTCCCTCCACCACCCCCCTGGCAGCTGCACGGGACCGCTATTTATAACCTCCCGGGGAAGCCGAGTGACTGAAGCTGCATAATAATCATTCCTCTCCGCGGTTTGCATCTGCACTGTCCAGGCCGCCCCCAAAGCTGCCTCTCCCCTTCGCCCGGCCGCCCAGCTCCCGGCAGGCGCCCCAGCACAGACCACCCCAACCTACGCGCAACACGTTTCTCTCCCCCGCCACCCTCCCGATCGGCACTCACCCCGAATGCCGCGACGCCCAAGCACTGCCCTCTGGACGTACCCCAAAACGAAGAGTCCCTTATGACCTCCCTCCCTCATCTTGCAAACTGAAATGACCCGGCACAACGCCAGCGCCCCGCATAGCTACCAGCCCCCCGCCCCCACATCGGCACCTGCACGGCTGCCCCCTCCGGGACCTAGTTCCCGAGCCCTCCCCGCCCCCCACTCACTTCCACGTCGCCCCAACCGGAGCCCGAGAAGGGGCCTCGGAGGCACGGTTCTCCTTCCTCACCAACGCCACCAGCCGACTGCCGACCCCCACGGCGGCCCCGCGCGCGCAGGAGGCGCCCACGGCCTGCGGCCGGCGCGACCGACCCGCCCCCTGAAGCACCTTGACCGTGCTCCCCCGCTGGGGCGGCCGCCCCGCGCCCCTTCCCGCGCGGCGCGCCCCCCTCTGCCGCGGCCCCGGCGGGCTCCCCGGCCGCCCGCGCCCCGCCGCTCACCTGGTTCCGGAGGCCGCGGCCGCGAGGGGTCCCCGCGCTGGCGGACCCAGGCTCCCGCCCCACGGCGCGGGGCCACCAACCCGGAAGAAGAGCGCGAACCCAGCGGCGGGCGCCACGTGACGGCGCCGCCCCCCGCCCCCTCCCCCCACCGCCCCGCGCCCCTTCCCCGCCGGCCCCTCCGGCCACCGGGCCCTCCGCCCGCCCACCGTCGCTCCGGCGAACCAGCGGTCCCGCCACGTCGGCCGGAGCGGAGAACCCGTTCCCTCAGGCGCCCTGGCCCGCGCCCCGCGGCGGCTGCAGCCTCTTTGTCTGCCCCGCCGCCCGCCTCCCGCTTCCCCCGGGCGCGTCCGTGCCAATCAAACCTGAGCCCGCGGCCGCCTTTGCCCTCGCCCGCCCGCCCGCCCGCGCGGGGACCCAGGGCAGCGGCCTGGCCGGCCCGGCCGAGCCAGCCAGTGGGCAGCCGAGCGCCGCGCCGAGTACCTGCCTGGTCGCTCTCTAGGAAAACTCCGAGCGCCCGCAGCGGGAGAACACCCCGGGGAGCGCGGAGAGGCGACGGGCAGGGCCGGGCCGAGAGGAGGAGTTAAATCCCGGGGACTCGCGCTGGAGGCTCGAACATTCACACCCATCTGCCGCGCTGCCCTCCGGCTTTCTGGAGCCTGGCTGGAGGAAGCCCCGTGCCCTTGTGGGTATTAATAGGCAAGGGCAAGAAAGCACAACGGGTGGAACCTAAACTTGCCGGCCAGGCCCAAGCGGACTGCAACTGCAGAATGAGAAGGACTCCGGGGACTGGGGGAAATACTCCTGTAAAGATTGACAGCCTCAGAAACGCTAAGGGTCAGTCCCACTCTGTCCTGCAGTCTGACTCTACCAAGGGCACTTGGTTTGGTTTTCAGTTGCAGAAGTAATGTTCTGTTCACATAGTTGTGTTACATAGTCTACAGGTGTCTTCTGATTAAAAGTGGGAGGAGTACTACCTCAAAACCTACCACGCACACCACACACAAATACACACACACACACACACACACACACCACCACCACCACCACCACCACCACCACCCCCTACCACACAACCACGTTACTCAAAATAGCCTGATACCGGTACCTAGATCAATAGAGCAGAATGGAGAAGCCAAAAATAAATCCATCCAACTATAGACAACTGATTTTCGAGAATAGGCCAAAATAGCATTAAATGAGGAGAAGAAAGAATCTGTTCCACAAATGGTGCTGGCCAAATTGAATTTCCATTTGAGAATGAAGCAGGACTCCTACCTACCTCACGGCATGTTGAAAGGGGAACTCAATATAGATTAAAGACTTAGACATAAAGCCCAGAACTATAGGGATCATCAAGGAAAAAAGGGCGGCAAAATTAGAAGCCCTAGTTCCAGGCATAATAAGCACTCAATCAAACATAAAAAATACACACAGACAGAAGGCAAAATAGATGACTGGGACTTCTTATAAATGAGGCACATGACCAAGGGTGTGAGGGGCGATGCTGGGAGAGTGGAGGGTGAGTGGGTTAGAAAGGGGGAACTGATTACAAGGATCCACATGTGACCTCTTCCCTGGGAGAGGGACAGCAGAGAAGGGGAGGAGGGGAGACTCCGGATAGGGCAAGATATGACAAAATAACGATGTACAAATTATCAAGGGCACATGAGGGAGGGGGGAGAGGGGAGGGAGGGGAAAAAAAGAGGACCTGATGGAAAGGGCTTAAGTGGAGAGCAAATGCTTTGAGAATGATTGGGGCAGGGAATGTATGGATGTGCTTTATACAATTGATGTATGTATATGTATGGATTGTGATAAGAGTTGTATGAGTCCCTAATAAAATGTAAAAAAAGAAAAGAGAAAAAAATTATTAGGGCAAAGAATGTACAGATGTGCTTTATACAATTGATGTATGTATATGTATGGACTGTGATAAGAGTTGTATGAGCCCCTAATAAATTGTTAAAAAAAATAAATGAGGCACATGATTCAAAAAACTTAAACCAAAGGAATAAAGAGAACTCACACCATGATTTTTGGTAGTGATATATCAAAGAACTAGTTTCTAAAATCTGTACAAAACTGCAATACTTTAACAAGAAAAAGATGAATTATCCAATTTAAAAGTAGGGAGAAGACATGAAGAGTTCACCAAAGGAGCCATTCAAGCGGCCAGCAAACATGAAGAAATGCTTGAAATCAATTTGAGTAATGCCAATCAAAGCAACAATCCACCCAGCATCGATAGCAAAGATCGAAAAACAGAACATCAGAAATGCTGCAGAGGGTTTGGAGAAATTGGACCCTCATACACTACTACGGAAAGCATTATAGCACTTCCCCAATCAGGAAGAGAAATACTTTACGACCCAGCACACCCTCTACTTGGTATATCCCCTAAAGAAATACGGAATGGAATGCAAGCAGATATGTGCATACCATGTTAACCTCGGCACTATTCACCATGCTTATCAGTGGGAAAATGTTTAAATAAACTTTAGTACATACAATATAATGATATGCATAAAAATAATGATGAAACTGAATTACCCACCTCCTGACCTGGATGGATTTGCTGGGACATTATGAACAGGTGGAGTCTAGTCTGTCAAAAAGGCCATAGACAATGAGGCGTCTGTGTGGGCAAGGCCTTCTCCTAAGAATTCTGGGAACTCTGGTATTTCCTCCTTGGAGGCAGGAGACAGACTCACTCTCTTCACTCCCTGCCTTGGAGCCACTCTACTGACCAGACACATGGCACTACGCTGAGAGACCCGCACCCTGGGAACTGGAGAAGCCATGTGGAAACCCCTGCCAGTACTGAGATGTTCACAACCCCCCACGGATCTAAAGACTCTCTGCCTACTGGCCTGTGGTCATCTTGCATTCGGCATCATTGCATGTATTTTGTGAGTCTGAAGAGGACTTTATAGATTGGTATTGGCTATATGGACTAATATTGGACTTAGGGACTTGATATCTGGACTGGGCTGGGACATTTTCTCAATATTCAACTGCTCTCTGTATAAACCTCTTATTCACATATGAGTTTCTATGAATTCGTTTCTCTAGTCTACCCAGACTAACACATGGGTATTTAGAACTTAAGTTCTGATACTGTTCCCTCCTTCAGATTTGGTTTTATTATTTCCAATCCTTAGATCACACAGGCTGATGTACTTCTGCTCCTCTACTTTACCAAGCATGATGTTCCTTCCAGGAACTGGTCTCTTCTGATCACATGTTCCATGTACATGAGAAGTCTCTCCATTCTTGCCCATAAGGAGCATTCTAACTGTACTTCCAAGATAGACTTGTTTGCTTTCTTGGCAGTCCATGGTATTTTCAATATTCTTCACCAGCATTATAATTTTAATGCATGAATTCTTCTTAGGTCAATTTTTTACTCAATGTCCAACTTTCACATACATAGGAGGTGACTGAAAAGAGCATGGCATGGGTCAGGAGCACCTTAGTCCTCAACGCAACCTCTTTGCTTTTTAACACTTTAAAAAAGGTCTTGGGCAGTGGTTCTCAACCTTCCTAATGCCAAGACCCCCATGTTGTAGTGACCCCAACCATAAAATTATTATCCTTGCTACTTCATAACTGTAATTTTGCTACTGTTATAAATCGTAATGTAAATATGTCATATGCAAGATGTATTTTCATTGTTACAAATTGAACATAATGAAAGCATAATGATTAATCACAAAACAATATGTAATTATATATTGTGAAATATTTATTTCTAATTACAAATACATGAAATTTTGTCTTGCAGCATGGTGTAGCATGGGTAACAGTCTTCACTCTGGGTACGCATATGTGGGTGTATCTGCATGTGGGTGGACCCACCTGGAGACGGATAGAGGAGTGGTGTCTCCATTCCTAAGGAGCCTTGGCGACCCCTATGAAAGGGTCCTTCGACCCTCAAAGGGGTCGCAACCCACAGGTTGAGAACTGCTGGTCTAGGGCGACAGATTTACCCAATAAAATGCATTGTTAAATCTCTTGACGACTGCTTCCAAGAGCATTGATTGTGGATACTTGGCAACCTTAATCTTTTCTCTGTTGATCATGATGTAACCTATTGGTCCCCTTGTGAGGATGTCAGTTATCTTCACACTGAGTTGTGATCCATACTGAAGGCTGCAGTCCTTGATCTTCATCAGCACGTGTTTCAAGTCCTTCTCGCTTTCAGCAAGTAAGATTATGTCCTCTGCATATCACAGGTTGCTAATAAGCCTTCCTCTAATCCTGATACTACATTCTGCATATAAGCCGGCTTCTCTGATGATTTGTTCCACATACAGCTTGAACAATTATGGTCAGAGGATACTGCCCTGACACACACCTTTCCTGATTTTAGATCATGCATTATTCCCCTTTTCCTTGTGCACAACTGCCTCCTGATCCACTCTAATGACTAGAGGCCAGAAATGCTGCTAAGCCCTCTGCAATGCACTGGGCCGCCCCCTGCAACAGATGGCTGGTATGTTCGAATCCATGTAAAGGTTCTATGGGTTTAAACGTCGCAAAATGAAGAAGTTTGTTTTTATTTTGTGGAAGTAGAGGAGTTGGGTTTACCAATATTCACTTTACAAAGGAAATATGGGGTCAATATGGATTGTTGGAATCAAAATCGTCTTCACAGCAGTGGGTTTTATTGTGACCACTGGGGGGAACTGGTATAAGAGTGTAAGCATCACTGTGTTATTTCTTATCGTTGTATATGAGTTTATAATTATTTTTAAATAAAATGTTTAATTAAAGAGATGATTAGCCTCGCTGGTAGTCATATGTATATGTGATTAGATAAAATTCTTTCAATTAATTGTAATATTTAATGTTTTCATTAAAAACTTGAAAGCAATTACATTAACTATCACATTATAAGGAGCCCAGGTAGTGCCAAGGTTCTATGAGCTCAGCTGCTAACCAAAGGTTGGGTGTTCCAATCTACCTGGCAACTCTGCAGGAGAAAAAACCTGGTAATCTGTTCCTATAAAGATTACAGCACAGAAAACCCTGTAGGGCCACTGTGAGTCAGCCTCAACTCCACAGCACCTAATAACATTTCAGTATGCTGATAACGTCTCTCCACCCCCAAAGTCTAACGCATAAACCATCAAGTCGATTCCAAAGCACGGTGACCCTATCCAGGGTTTCCAAAGACGTAGATCTTTAAGGACGCAGAGAGCCTCATCTTCCTCCCAAGAAACTGCTAGTAATTTGAACCACTGACCTTGCAGTTAGCAGTCAACATTTACACCACAGCACCTGCAAGGCTGCTTTAAAGAATTAACTCAACTCCGCTAACTGCCCTCAAGTCCATCTGACTCAGGAATACCATAGGACAGAGGGGCACCATCTCTGTGGGTTTCCAAGCAGAAGCCTCCTTTTTCTCCAGTGCAGTGGCTGGTAGGTCCGTACCATGGACCCTGGGGCGAGGAATCCAACATGTATGCCACCAGGGCTCCTTTAAGGAATGAAAGTAGCATTAAATCCATCTCATTGCATGTCTCTTTTTCTGTGGAATGAAGTCTGTCCAATGAGCTTGAGCATGAAGAGGAAAAGAATTCAATGAGATTATTTATCAGTGACACTGAGATAGTTAGTTTATTGTGCCAGCCTGGCTGATAAACACAAGTGGGATTAATTGAAAGGCAGAGAGATAAGTGGCTCGGTGAGCCTCGCCTTTCTTGTCTCTCGCTCTTTGATCATCGGACCGGTGTGTGGCTGCCTTGCTTGTTCTGTGCCTCAATTTACAGGCTACACTACCTATGGGACGCAAAGCCGGTGGACTGTGTCGCTGTAAGTTGAGGTCCCTTTAAGATCACACGATTGGAATGTACATCTCTGGAGCTGGGGACTGACGGTTGGTGACCTGGCTGACAGTTGGTGACCTGCCTTGCTGTTTGCTGCCTGTGCTGATAATAGCCTAGCTCTCTCTACAGAGGACTAATGGGCGTCCCTCAAGACTTGAAGGACTGCCAGTGTCTCACAGCTCTCTCACGGGAGTGAGTTGTACTGAGCGATTTGTATTGCTTTATAATTTAACTGTTCATATATATATATATTTCTGTATATAATTTAATAGTTCATTTCTTGTGTTATATATCTATCTATCTTTATGAATATATAGATAAAATTATCTGCAATCTAGTTTTATCTCTCTAGAGAACCCTGTCTAACATGGACACTTTTCTACAGTAAAGCAAGCAAATGTTAATCAGTCAGGAGACTATCTTGAATTTGAGGATAGAGTTGTTTTTTTTAAGTTCTTGCCGCACAATCCCTACCACCACCACCTCATTTTCATTCAGTGCTTCCGATATTTCTTTGGCCTGCTCATTGGCAATTTCTCTTGCTGCTGCTCTTTTTATTCCTGGAAGGGCCAGGTGCCCAAGGAGTCCATTGCTCATTCTATTGACTGCTAGGTGCAAGGGCAGCTGCCACACCCCTCTGTGGTGGCAACTGAGAAGAGAACTAATCATATTAATTTAGAGCATTAGCTTGAGCTTTTAAGTCACTTCAGGGAGCAATTAATTGCCCAGCTTAAACTTGTTGTTGTTAATTGCCCCCGTGTTGATTCTAATTCACGGCAACCTCATAAGGTTGGGTTTTGCTCGGGCTTTTTCCCTGGACGGTAAGCTAGACAGCGGTCTTTACTGCTGCAGAGCAGCTGGGTAGGTTTGAACTGCCAACGTTTTAAATTTAGCAGACCAGCAAATTACCTATAAATCCATACACTTGAGGATTCTTTGTTTCTTAATCTCAACAATGGCCTCAGGAGTGTAAAAGGATAAGGCACACTACCATAAAGACAGTAAAAATAGCTAACATTTGTATAAGATTTTCTAGGTAAAAGTACTTTCACATTCATTATATTTGACCACTTAAATAACTCTGAAGTAAGGATTGTTATTCTGGTTTCACCGCAAAGAACTGTCACTTAAGGTTAATTGAGCTAAGGTCACACTCATGAGAGAGAAAGCTGAAAGTGTGGTGAAGAAATCAGAGGGTGACCAGCTATCAGAGAAAATGGCATCTGAGATCTGAAAGCAGTGGTTCTCAACCTTCCTAATACCGTGACCCATGAATACAGTCCCTCATGTGGTGGTGACCCCCACCATAAAATTATTTGTGTTGCTACTTCATAACTGTAATTTTGCTACTGTTGTGAATCGGGCGACCCCTATGAAAGGATCATTCGACACACACACCCCCAAGGGGCCATGACCCACTGGTTGAGAACCACTGTCTTAAAGGTTGGTCTTAAAACAAGCAGCCATCTAAATGAGGTGACAGCTAAGCCCACACTGAAGCAGCATGCCAGCCTGTGTTATATAAGGATCGTAAGTAATAAAATCCAAGACAAGAGGAAGGAACTGTACTAGAAGCTTAAATTCTGAGCACCTGGTTTGCAGACAGCTGTGGATAACAGTGAAAGCTGAAACTCCATTGGAATCGCCCTCTTGTGGATAAAGTCTCTGGAGAATCGCTTCTGACCATTGACCGAGGATGTGACAAGCCTTGGGTCGAACAGTGCATTAGAAAATGAGTTAATGCAGATGTAGTGAGGTACAAATCCAGCCCCTTAGCGTTTGTTCTCCTTTTGGCACTTTTAAAATCTGTTCTAGTTTTTGCTATTTTGTGCTTTCTTTTGGATTAAAGTTACTTGTGTTTTATTTCGTTATTGTTGTTGGGGATTGCATATTTTTCTTTATATGAAATCCAAGATAGGTAAATCTACAGTGACAATAGCTAGAATAGTTTATTAGGGCTATAGCAGGGAGGCTGGGGGGAAATATGGAGCTAATAATAATGAATACAAGAATGAAGAAAATGTTCTAAAATTGTTGTGATTACATAACTCTTTTTAGCGTGTTTAAACCATTGAATTTTATGATATGGGAAATATAAGTCAATAAAATCTGTAAAATAAACTTCAAAGAGAGAGAGCTGATCTTCTGGTTCTCAATTCAGTGACTAATGGTGGGGAAGAGACTACGCTGCCAGGAGACACTAAGACACTTAGAAGTAGATGTAGCAAAGAAAACACTGCACCTTACATAAAATGAGAAAGAGAGATTTCTCTATGTACATCAGGAGGATCCCTCATGTTCCCTCCCCATTAATTTGCCTGGATAATGTCTAAAAAACTTCATTTCAGCTGAGACAAGACCTCCTCCCAGAAGCCTCGTGGTATCATTAGGGTTGGTTAGTTGAAGCTGCTGGTGATCCACCATCAGTGCTCATGGAAGTAGCGGTCAAAAAGTCAAATGTGGAAACAAATGTGTTCTATTACGCAAATCTGCTGAAGAAGACATTTTTTGAGGACTTAGGTGTGTCAGACTCACACCATGATATTTTCAATTGCTTCATATGTTGAATTATGGTGTTGGTTAAGAATAAAGAAAGTATTGTGGATTTCCAAAAGAAAGAAAACATCTGTCTCGGAAAAGAGTCCGTCAGAATGCTTCTTAGAAACAAGGATGGACTTTATCTCGTGCACATTATCAGGAGCGACCAGTCCGTAGAGAAGTGCATCAGGGTTGGCAAAGTAGTAGTGGGTCAAAGGGGAGTGGAGGGTGGAGGAAGACCCTTAAGTAGATGGATTGACCAATGATTGCAACAATGGACTCAAGCATAACAATTGGGAAGGTGGCCCTGGACCAAACATGTCTGGTCAAGTCAACTGGATGACACCTAGCAACAACCACTGTGCCCTGAAAACTTCTGTGCTCTTCTAGATACATCACTTCCAAATGTCAGTTTGGGCCTCCTTGAAAGATTCCTATCATGTTCCCCTGAAATGTTTTCTTTTAGTTTTGGGACCAAAAAGAATTCAGATGGGGCAAAGTTAGAGCTGTGAGGTGAAAAGGTAAGATTCCCAGTGCGATTCTCTTAGGACAGCTCCTGCTACCCTTGAAGGGTGAGAAGACACATTATTATACTGGAAAATAATATTCTCGGTGCAACTTTCCTGGCCTGTTCTCTCCAGTGCAGTTTTCAATTTTCTTCAGTCTTCTTCAGAATAAGCCCCAGTGACAGTCCTGTGTCCTTGGAGAAAATATATCAAGATAGCCCCTTTTGAGACCCTCCAAAAAGTCACCATAACCTTCTGAGCCGACCTCTCAGCCTTACATTGAACTGGCCCAGAAGATCCCTTGAAGCCACTGTTTTGATGAGACCCTGGTCGCTGGATCAGGTTGGTATATCCAAGACTCCTCCCTGGTTACAATTGGTTCCATAACATTATCTTCATTGCTTCAAACTTGCTTAAAAGGCTCATGGAAAGAGCGTGGCATCTCACTGATCATCTCACAGTGCTAAGGCACTCATCAAGTCAAAAGCTTGCTGTTGTCGAAATTTTCCCTTAAAGTTGTTGTTCTTAGGTGCCATTGAGTTGGTTCTGATTCAAAGCCTTGAAACACTGCTGCCACCCCCAACCCCCGTCCTCCACCATCCTCACATCCTCACTATTGTTCTTACGTTTGAGCCAATTTCATTAAATGGTAAATGCCATAGCATGTGAGATGCCAACATCAGTACTTATCACATCAATGTTAACTCCATGGTCTTCTTCCACATTTCTGGACTCAGCCGCAATGTATTCCTTCGTTGAGGTTGACTAATCCCTCTCTTGGCTCACCTGAGCACTTCCTGATGTTTCCTCAGGTGCTTGATCTGTCGTTATGTGGTTATCTGTAAATGTATTGTAAAGCTTCCATGATTCAGGAAACTGTTCACTTGAATTTTGTTAAAATTTTGGTATCAACTCTTACCTCAAAATCATTTTTTCGTGACACACAATGTATCTTATTTTTCTGAAGCATCCTAATTCAATGGAGTATCGAAAGAACTGCATGCAGCCATCCACTGATTGCAGAGCTTAACCACAAACTGTTTGGAATAAACACATGCCCGTATGAACTTGGACCCTAGTAGCAATACTTGTGTTTTACTCTCAGATCTCCTCTTGACCCAACCCCTTTCCTTTAAACGTATCATCTATCTTCTGTCTTCAACCCCCGCCCTTTTTTTTTTCTAACAGATACCAGGAACGGTTTCTCAGCTCCTCTTGTCATTATCTTTCTCCCTTAACTGCATAACAAAATTACACTTCCACCAGCAAGCTTCTCAGTACTGACATCAAGCTGTCAAGAGTTTCTAGAGAAAAATCACAAAAGTGTCCAGAGTGTTGCCCTTATAAATTCCTGGTGGATTTTACACCACTCAACCCGCCTCTTATGAGTACCCCCCTCCCATTCAGTCTTCAGACCAGTTTCTTCTACAGTTGCCACTTCCCTCTAGCTCTACCTTCTAAGCCCCCCACCCTCCTTTTTAGCAAAGACATGTCCTATTTTACTGACAGCATCAAAACCACCTCTCTCTCTTTGCCAAGACAACTTCTACATGTATAATTCAGTGCCGTGGGTTATACTGTTTGTGTTGCACAGTATTATTGATATCCTTTTCCAATTGATTCCACCATCATTCACATAAACTCAATGTCCCCTAAGCAACAACTCTCCCTCCTTCACCCACGGTGACCATTGGTCAAGTTTGGTAAGTAGAAACCATCCTCATTTTACAACACACCCTCCCTCCTACAACTTATCTGTGCCTGCTTCTGTTTCTTAGGGCAGTAATGCACACTGCCCCAAATCATCCCCATTGCTAGTACTCCACTCTCTGACCTGCCACCTCTTTGACCTGCGTCGAGTTTCTTTTTTTTTTTCCTCAATGTTTTCTCCCTACCTTGTCTTATCGAATTCTAACATGCTCCTATTTCTCCCATCTTAAAAGACAAACAAAACACTGTAATAAGAAAATATAATAATAATATAAAAATTAATAATAAAAAATAAAAACACCATAATTAAAACATCTTTAATATACTTGCCCTAAAGCCAGTCCTGTATTTCCCATTAATTCCATGGACAAGACTTTCTACACTGACTAGCTACGCATCCTAAAACCAAACCAAACCTACCAGAATTCAGACTCATAGAACCCTGTTCAGGTTGCTTTATGGGAGCAGACAGCCTAGTCTTTCTCTCATGGAGCAGCTGGTAGGCTTGAATTTCCAACCTTGTGGCTGGCTGTCCAATGCTTCCTACACTTCCTAACCACCTATTTGTTCATCAAACAATTACAGTCTGTCCTAGAGTACCACCACCCCAATCCCAACCAACTCTTGTGCCAAGAAGCACTCAGAGATCTATACTTTTTCTCATCACTCAGAACACTTGAGTGCGAATTTGCTAACTTTTAGTGAGACATGTGACTCAAAAAAATGTTTGCATCTGCCTGATCCAATCATTCTAAAGATAAAGTGTATGGTGGACTTGGAAAAATTGGATTTGCTCACTCTTTATATGATTTTAGGTGAGTTAATTCATTTCTTTGAATGTCAGTGTTTTCATCGATAAGGTGGAGTAAATAACAGAACCTATCTCATAAAATTGTTTTGAAGATTAAAGAAAATAATTGCACGAGATAATCCATGTAAAGTATTTACTTGGAACATTACTGTTGTTCTTGTTAGATGTTGTCAAGTCGAGTCGGTTTCAACTCACAGACACCCCTCTGCACAACAGAATGAAATGTGCGGCCCAGTCCTGTGCCTTCCCCAGTCTTTTCCTACGTGTGAGTCCATTGTTGCAGCTACTTTCCCAAACCAGCTCCCTGAGACTCTTCCTCTTTTTCTCTGACAAAGGACTTGTCCTTCCTGATAATACGTCCAACATATGTCTGAGAAGTCATGCCATCCTTGTTCCTAAAGAACATTCCAAATGCATTTCTTTTGAAGCAAAATAAAGAAATAACCATGGCCATCGGTAGAGTTTCTGAGACTGTAAATCTCTATCAGAGCAGACAACCTCATCTTTCGTCCATGGAGACCTTGCAGTTAGTAGCCCAATGCTCAGCCCGTAGTGCCATTACAAAGTTTTGTGATGTTAAATATTAGCGATTATTATTGTTTATCTCAATATGCAAATTTAGATACTCCAGCTACCATCGCAAATTGACTTGGTAAATGTGGACTTGGTTCCAGGAAACAAACTAGTTATCTGAGCAGCATCCACTGAGCAGCAATTAACAAAAAGAACTATGTGCCCAATACTGTTCTAAGTACTGAGAATAAGTGAACATGTGAGGTTAGTATGTGTGACATAGATGAAACCAGAATCAGGAAGACCTACTGCGTGATCTTTACTGAAATCCCAGTGAAATTTGTTTAATGGCTACTAAGGCGGTGGTTGTGGGATTGAAAGAAGGACCAGCGATAGGAGACGTTTAGGAAGAAATTGACAGATTGTGTGTGAGGAGTTGGGAGCCATGGTGGCATAGTGGCCTATACTAACCACAAGGTTAGCAGTTCAAACCCACCAGCCACGTCTCATGAAAAAGATGAGGTTTTCTATTCCTGTTGTTCTTGTTCAACACTGCTCTGTTGGCTGTGACTCATGGCAACCAACGTGTCAGAGTAAAACTTCACTCCTACAGTTTTCAAGGCTGGGATCTTTCAGAAGCAGATCATCAGGCCTGCCTGCGGAGGCACCTCGGATAGGGTTGTGTCGATAGGTGCCGTTAGTCAGCTCCCATTCATAGGGCCCTGTGCACAACAGAATGAAACACTGTCTGGTCCATGTTATGTTTGAGCCCATTGTGGCAGCCCCTGGGATCAATCCATTTCATCAAAGGCCTTCCTCTTTTTAGGTAGGTTCACATAGCCAACTTTCAGTTAATAGTGGAGCACTCAATCATTAGACAGTAAGGGCTAGGAGGCATGGTAGGGCTTGATCAAAGGCAATGTAACCGAGAAGAACTACTGAAACCCAAATGAAGGCTGAACATGATAGTGGGACAAGAGGAAATTAAAGGGAAATAGAAGAAAGAACTAGGAGGCAAAGGGCATTTTCAGAGATCTAAATACAGGCATATATTTATATATGACAACGGGGAAATAGATCTATGTGCATATATTTATAGGTTTAGTATTAAGGTAGGCGATGGACATTGGGCCTCTACTCAAGTACTCCTTCAATGCAAGAACACTTTGTTCTATTAAACTGGCATTCCAAGAAGCTCACCTTCCCGACATGATTGCTGAAGACAAATCAGGTGCATAATGTGGTGAAGAAAGCTGATGGTGCCCAACTATCCAAAGATATAGCATCTGGGGTCTTACAGGCTTGAAGATAAACAAGCAGCTATCTAGCTGAGAAGCAGCAAGACCCACATGGAAGAAGCACACCAGCCTGTGTGATCATGAGGTGTTGATAGGATCAGGTATCAGGCATCAAAGAACAAAAAATCATATCATTGTGAATGAGGAGGAGTGCAGAGTGGAGTGGAGATGCAAAACCCATCTGTAGGCAACTGGACATCCCCTCATAGAAGGGTCTCAGGGAGGAGACCAGCCAGTCGGGTAGCAACGATGAAACATACAACTTTCCTCTAGTTCTTTAATACTTCCTGTCCCCCACTATCATGATTCCAATTTTACCTTAAAATTCTGACTAGACCAGAGGATATACACTGGTACAGATCAGAGCTGGAAACACAGGGAATCCAAGACAGATAAACCCCCCAGGACCAATAATGAGAGTAGTGATACCAGGAGGGGAAGGAGAAGGTGGGGAAGAAAGGGGAACCGATCACAATGATATACATATAACCTCCACCCTGAGGGACAGACAAAACAAAAGTGGCTGAAGGGAGCCATCAGACAATGTAAGACCTGAAAAAAATAATAATTTATAAATTATCAAGGATTCATGAGGGAGGAAGGGTGGGGGAGGCAGGAAGAAAAAATGAGCTGATACCAAGGCTCAAGTAGAAAGTAAATGTTTTGAGAATGATGATGACACAATGTATGTGTGTATGTATGTACATATGTATGTATGTATAAATGGATTGTGATAAGAGTTGCATGAGCCCTCAATAAAATGTTGGTTTTTTTTTAAAAAGAGTTCCCCATGTCTACTCCTGGCCACAGAGTGGTAGTAGCCTCAGTGTAGCCCAATGCTTCCCTTTGAGAATCTGTTGTTATTTACTGTTCACTTCCAATAAAGACTAACAATGGTTTTCACTCCCTACCCCCCCCCACAAAAAAGAGTTGTACAAGCCCCCAATAAAATGATTAACAAAAGAAAACAAACCAACAGTAAGGGCAGTAGATATTAGAGAAGACATGTAAAATCCCAAGCAGTATTTCTATCTTTTTCGGAATCGAGCATAGGTTGGCAGCTAGGGGCCTGATAAAGATGGAAGTCCATATGCTGATTGGTTGGGGCTAAATTTCATACAGGGCTTTGAACAGGTTCTGACTGAGTCAGTCCTGGCCCAAGAAACAAACTTGGAACAGACTTGAGCTTGTAAGTTTGAGTGAAGTGAAACAACCAAAACAAGAAAAAAAAAATTCCTGGTTGATGTCCTGGAATGAGACACAGAAGAGGACTAGGAAGTCCTTTCAGGAGCCTGATATGGAAGATTGTATTACGTATTCCCTGCACTGCGGAGGGTAACACACACACAGTGGTGTGATTACTTGCAACATTTTTGACTCTGTCAATCTTAAGATTTGGTTGCTATGCAACATGCGTACTACACTTGTTTTCTAAGGAGATCAAATTTCTAACAAGTGTCAAATTGATCATTTTGCTTATCATCCAGTTCACCTATATTTTACAAATTCAGGTTCATTCTGGTTTCACCTCATTAGGTATGATTGCACCAGAAAGAGCCAGTTTGAAGCCCTGAATCTGTCATGGACCCAAGAGAACAAATAATTCACTCAGCTAAAGACCCATGAGAACAAGTTAATTAAGTTAATTCACTTAATGATGTCCTCACTGGCTTATACTGATATGGGAGAGCTGCCATAATATGGGTAGGAAGCAATGTACTATACTAAAGAGGAAAAAAACCCAGGAATGATGGGATAATATGAAACAAAATTTATTTATACACTTTGCATTGTTTTGGCTTTTGTTGTTTTATTTTTGTATTTAAACATAATTATAGATGGAGTTGTAAAATATAATCCAGAGAGATCTTTTATACTCTTCACCCGGTTTTACTCAATAATTATCTCTTGCTTAACTATATAATACATTGATACAATCTAAGAAATTAACATTAATCTAACACCATAGTTTTAGACCCACTCATTTGTGTAGGTGTGTGTAGTTGTTGTTCCATACCATCAAGTCAATTCTGATCCATCATCATGATCTTCAAATAATAGAATGAAATTTTGCCCAGTCCTGTGCCATCCGAACAATCATTGCTAGGTTTGAGCACTTTGTTAGTCTGGGTAGACTAAAGAAATCCATAGAAACTCATGTGTATAAGAGAGAGATTTATATAAAGGGTAATTGTACATTAAGAAAGCATCCAGCCCAGTCTAGTCCAAGCCCATAAGTCTGATATTAGCCCATATGTCTGATACCAATCTACAAAGTCCCCTTCAGACTCACAAAACACATGCAATGATGCCAAATGCAGGACAATCACAGGCTTTTGGATCCAGTGATGTTGTAAGCATGTCCACGCTGGCAGGGGTCTCTGCATGGTTTCTCCGGCTTCAGAGGTCTGCTTGCATCAGGGTAGGTCCATGTGGCTTCTCCAGCTCAGGGCACTAGTGTAGTTCCATGTGTCTAGTCAGTTACAATGTCTCCCAGGGAGTGAGCAGAGAGATAAGTATCTCCTGCCTCCAAGCGGGAAAAAACAGACTTTTCGGAATTCTCAGGAGAAGGCCATGTCCGCACAGAGACCTCATTGGCTATGACCCAATTGACAGACTAGACTCCACCCTTCACTCTAATCATCTCAAGTTCCAAATTAACACTAGATTATGTAACTACCACAAGCACATTTGTCTTAAACTGAGTTCTTTAAACCCAGTGAAGTATGCATGTGTGTATGTGTGTATATAGATATATAGATGAGAGACACACACACACACAGAGAGAGTTGAATTTTATCTAAAGAATTGGCTCATGCAATTGTAGTGGCTGGCAAGTCCCAAGACCCATGACTCAAGCATCAGGCTGGAGGCTTTTCCTGACTCACATAGATAGCTAAGGGACTAAGATTTTACAGGCCACACTGTGTGCTACTGGCTCTTAGGGCGCTGAGGCTGACAAATCCAAGATTGGCAAGTAATATAGCAGGCTGCTGGTTCACAGGCTGGGAAAATGCTGATGAATTCCAAAATTAGCAGACAATACAGAATACAGAAGCAGAGGCTTCTGACTCAAGTCCCACTAAACAGAGGTCAGGTCATATGACAGGCAAGCTGCAGTATCCAAGCTGCAGTGGAAAATAAAAAGTCCACGATCTTTTCAAAAAGAATAGCATCTGAGGTGTTAAATATTTATCTTAAAACAAAGAGCCATCAAAAATGAGGTCCTGCACCTGCCCCTCCCCCCAGAAGAATTTATTTCATAGGATGGCACTGAATCTGCAGCTCCGGGAGAGGGACATGTCTGATCAGAGCACATGGGAGCAGATGAAGGGGAGGAGAGAGTGGAGCACATCCTGGCCCACCAGGCCGTGAGGACGATGTTCCTCCTGAGAACAGCCTGTCCACAAAGAGGACCACATGGCCGGCCCCACTATGAGACACGACATCCTTCACTGACCCATGGCCCTACAGGGGACAACACTGGAGACACAGTGTGGGAATTGCACCCGATCTAATGCCGCCACACCGAGACAAAACACTAAGGGGGTATAACAGAACACCAAGGGAACAGAGCTGTGAGGTCCCCAGGGAATGCCGAAGGTGAACTTTGGGACTAGGGCTTGGTACCCTAACAGACTAGACTGGAAAACACTCCTAATGGCCAACAAACAGTCCTTGAACTAACTACAAGCTTTTCTTCCTTGTGTTTTGCTTGGGTTTCTGTCATTGGTTTGTTGTTGTTGTTTTATATTGTTGCTCGGTTTTGCTCTGTCTTGTTTTTGTGCATGTTATTATCTCCTCAGGTCTGTCTAAATAAGATAGGCTGGATGAACAATCTGGAGGAGAAAACAACGGGACTGACAGTTCAGGGGGACATGGAAGAGGGGGATGTGGGGCCGGGGGGGAGGGGAAGGTAGTGGTGTTAACAAACCCAGGGACAAGGGAACAACAAGTGATCAAAATCGGTGGTGAGGAGGGTGTAGGAGGCCTGGTAGGGTGTGATCAAGGGTAATGTAACCAAGAGGAATTACTGAAACCCAAATGAAGACTAAGCATGATAGTGGGACAAGAGGAAAGTCAAAGGAAATAGAGGAAAGAACTAGGAGGCAAAGGGCATTTATAGAGGTCTAAATAAAGGCATGTACATATGTAACTATATTTATATATAAGGATGGGGAAATAGATCTATATGCATATATTTATAGGTTTAGTATTAAGGTAGCAGATGGACATTGGACCTACACTCAAGTATTCCCTCAATGAAAGAAGACGCACTCGCTGAAGACAAATAGGGTGCATAAGCAAATGGTAAAGAAAGCTGATGGTGCCTGGCTACAAAAAGATATAGCATCTGGGGCCTTAAAGGCTTGAAGGTATAAACAAGCGGCATTTAACTCAGAAGCAACAAAGCCCACATAGAAGAAGCACACCAGCCTACGTGATCACGAGGTTTCAAAGGGATCAGTCATCAGACATCATCAGAACAAAAAATCATATCATTGTGAATGAGGGGGAGAGTGCGGAGTGGAGACCCAAAGCCCATTTGTAGACCACTGGACATCCCCTTACAGAAGGGTCTCAGGGAGGAGATGAGCCAGTTAGGGTGCAATGTAGCACCGATGAAATACACAACTTTCCTCTAGTTTCTAAATGTTTCCTCCTCCCTCTCCCTCCACTATCATGATCTCAACTCTACCTTACAAATCTGGCTAGACCAGAGGATGTACACTGGGACAACTAGGAGCTGGAAACACAGGGAATACAGGGCAGGTGATCGCTTCAGGACCAGCGGTGTGAGTAGCAATACTGGAAGGGTGGAGGGAGGGTGAGTTGGAAAGGGGAAACCAATTACAAGGATCTACATATAACCTCCTCCCTGGGGGATAGACAACAGAAAAGGGGGTGAAGGGAGAAGTTAGACAGTGCAAGATATGACAAAAATAATAATTTATAAATTATCAAGTGTTCATGAGGGAGGAGGGAAGTGGGGAGAGGGGGAAAATGAGGAACTGATGCCAGGGGCTTAGGTGGAGAGCAAATGTTTTGAGAATGATAAGAGCAATTAATGTACAAATGTGCTTTACACAATTGATGTATGGATTGTGATAAGAGTTATATTAGCCCCTAATAAAATGATTTTTTTTAATGAGGTCCTGTTCCGGGCAGACAGGGAAGAGGAGGAGGTTGGGGAAAGGGATGGGGGATGCAACAAACCCAGGGATAAGGGAACAACAGATCTAAGATCCATGAGGAGGAGAGCACAGAATGCCTGCTGGGGTTTGATCAAGTGCAGTATAACCTAGAAGAAGTACAGAGAGCCGAATGAAGGTCGAACATGATAGTGGGATAGGAGGTAAGTAAAAGGAAATAGAGGAAATAACTACAAGGCAAAAGACATTTATAGAGGTATAAACATAGGCATGTACACATGTAAATATAATTATAGGGATATAGGTCTGTGTGTATATATATATATATTTTTTATAGATTAAGTATTAAGGTAGCAGATGGACATTGGGTCACTACTCAAGTACTCCCTCAATGCAAGAACAGTTTGCTCTAATAACCTGGCATTCTGTGATGCTCACCTTCCCGACATCACTGAAGACAAAATGGGTGCATAAGGAAATGTGGCGAAGAAGGCTGATGATGCCTGGCTATTACAAGATATAGCATATGTGGACTTAAAGATTTGAAGTTAACCAAGCAAACATCTATCAGGGAAGCAACAGAGCCCACATGGAAGAAGTACACCTATCTGTGTGTTTACAGGTGTGGAGATCAGATATCAGGCATCAGAAGGGTTGATGTGAACAAGGGGATTGGAATGGAGACCCAAAACCTATTTGTAGACAATTGGAAATCCCCTCACAGAGGGGTCACAAGGGAAGGACAAATCAGCTAAGGTGCAGTATAGCAATGACAAAACACACAACATTCCTCTAGTTCTTTAATGCTTTCTCTCCCCCCTCCCACTATCATAACCCCAGTTCTATCTTACAAATCTGACTAAACCAGAGCATGTACACTGCTACAGATAAGAGCTCTTGACACACAGAATCCAGGAAGATAAACTCCTCAGAACCAATACCATGAGGGTGGGGGGAGAAGGGGGAGAAAGGGGGAACCGATTGTAATGAGCTACGTACACTGCCCCCCAGGGATGAACACCAGAAATGTGGGTGAAGGGAGACAGCAGATGGTATAAATATGAAAATGAAAATAATTGATAAATTATCAAGGGTTAATGAGGGTGAGAGGGTGGGGGAGAGGGGAAGGAGGTGATACCTAGGGCTCAAGCAGAAAGAAAATGTTCTGGAAATGATGTACATGTGTACGAATGTGCTTGATACAATTGATACATGGATTGTTATAAGAGCTGTAAGAGGCCCAAAAAATGATTTATAATAAAAATTTTAATTTTAATGAGGTCCTGTTTCTTCCTTTGTAGTCCCAACTGTAACGGCCACCAATCATGCTGTTGTGACATCTTCCTTTGCCCCTACAGGTCCTTTTGAAATCCGAAAATTTCAGCAAACCTTTGGATGCCATTTTGACCTTGTGCTAATGGTCTCTCTTATCCGTATGATATGTCTTTGTCTTGCCTTTACCCCGTGTTTTCCTGTTTAAGACCTAATTAATGTTCTTCTTAAATTATTTTTTAAGTCAGTGAGCTTTTCCATGATTTCCATGCATACTGGATACAGGCCACACCCCTGAGAAAACTCCCCTAACAACTTACTGACTGAACACATCATATCACAAAATGGAGGCTAACGGTATCGTTATATAATTGCCACGTTACATCATTACATAACTGCTGGCCTAGCCAAGTTGGCACATAACCAACACCACTGTTGGTGCTAGTATATGTACCCATCTCATTGACTGTCTTCTTTTCCAATGACCCTTGTCAAAGCATGATGGCCTTTTCCGGGAATTGGGCTCTCCTGATAACATGACCAAAATAAATGAGACAAAATCTCTCCATTCTCATTCCCAAGGAGCATCTGGCCATCTTTCTTCCAAGTCCTAATTGTTCATTCTTGGGGCTGCCTTTGGTCTATTCATGATTCTTTGCCAACTAATTCTCTGTCTAGCTTTTGGATACATGTGAGGTGACTGAAAATCTCAAGGCTGGGGTTAGGCATGCCTTAGTGCTCAAAGTGACATCTTTGCTTTTTTAACACTTTAAAGATGTCATTTTTAGCAGATTTGCTCAATATCAGATCAATATAAGATGTTCTTTGATTTCTTGACTGCTGCTTCCACAGATGTTGATTGTGGATCCAAGTAAAATTAACTCCTTGCCAGCTTCGCTCTTTTATCCTCTTTCATGATGTTGCTTATTGGTCCAGTTGTGAGGATTTTCTTTTCCTTTTATGTTGACATATAATCCATACCGAAGGCTACAGCCTTTGATCTTCAAGTCCTTTCTGCTTTCAGCAAGCAAGGTTTTGTCACCTGCATATTATAGCTTGTTAATGAATCTTCCGCCAATCCTGATACTGAGTTCTTCTTCATATAGTCAAACTTCTTGAATTATCCCTTCAGCAAGCATATTGAATTAATGAAAGGACATAACACGATGCACATTTTTGTCCTGATGTTAAACCACACAGTACCCTTTGTTCTGTATTAAAAACCGCCTCTTGGTCTGCCCATTGTTGCAGCCACAATGTCATCCCATCTCCTCAAGGACCTTTCTCTCTTCGCTGCCCTTCTACTTCACAAGTTCTATATGTACATAAGTATAGTAAAATTCCCATTCTTTCCAATCCAGCCCATAATTTTTTGTGATTCACAACAAATGTTAAATGTTTTTAAGTAGCCAATAAAACACAGGCAAATCTCTTTGTTGTGTGGTTTTAAAAAATCCTGGCCATCAAGACAATTCCGACTCACAATGACCCTAGAGGACAGGTAGAACTGCCCTTATGGGTTTCCAAGATTGTAGCTCTTTATGGAAGGAGAAAGCCTCATCTTTCTTCCTCAGAGCTAGCTGGTGCTTTTGAACCACTGACCATGTGTTTAGCAGCCCAATGCATAATCACTACACCATCAAGGCTCCTTAATAGGATAGGATAGAACTGCCTCTGTAGGTTTCTAAGACTAAGTCTTTACAGACAGAGAAACTCTCATCTTTCACTTGAGGAATCTCTGGTGGCTTTGAACTGCTGACCTCTTGGTTAGCAGCCCAGTGTGTAACCACTATGCCACTAGGGCTCAGCATCTCTTCCATGTAGATTGTTATGATTACCACCCATGTCAAGATATGCAAGGATGCGTCATGCTACCTTTTATAGCCAAACCTACTTCCCTCTTATTCCCACACTCTTCTTTCACTTCTGACAACCATTAATCTCTTCTCCATGTTTTATCAACCATTTCAAGAATATTTTATGTTTAACCATATAGTACATAAACTTTTGAGAGTGACTTCTCTTTTTTTTTCACTCAGCACAGTTTCTGAGATCCACAAACCAAATTGTTGCTTGCACCAACTTGTTCATTTTTCTTGCTGAGGTGTGATCCACGATCTGAAGGTACTGCAGCATAACTTAATCATTCAACTGTGGAAGAACATCTGGGTTGTTCTCAGATTTTCACTGTTATGAATAAAACTGCCATAAACACTTGTGTGTGGGTTTCTGTGTAAAGCTACGTCTTACTCTTTATGGGACAAATGACCAGGAGTATAATTGCTAGGTTAAATGGTATTTGTATATTTAATTTAAAAAAGAAACCACCAAAGAGTTTTTTAGAGTGATTATATCATTTTTTAAATCGCTGCCAGCTATGTAATGCATGATGGATTCAAATTCTCTACATTCTTGCAATCACTTGGTGTTACTACTTTTTATTTTTAGCCATTCAAATAATTGAGAGAAGTTTCATGGTAGTTTTTTTAAAATATTCTTAATGTCTAATGATGTTAAATATGTGTCCATGGGATTAGATGCCACCTGAATATTCTCGTCAGTGAACTGTCGATTCATCTGTGTTGCCCATTTTCAAATTAGTTTATTTGTTTTTTTAACTGATGAGTTTTAAAAGTTATGAATATGTCCTTCTTTAAATATGTTGTTTACAAATTTTGCCTCCATATTATTTTATGAAAATTTTCTAGTACACTTATTAAAAATGCTACTTAGATTTAGAAGTCTGCTCTATCTTCTCCTGTAAGATTCAGGAGTGAATCTCGGAGTCAGTAAGTTCTGGTGCTGTGGTGGTGGCGGTTAGGTGCCTTTGCAGTCTGTTCCACCCTCAGCGACCTGCAGCACAGCAGAATGAAACGTCGCTTGGTCCTGCACCATCCTCCTGACTGTTGTGATGTTCCTGTGTTTGAGCCCATTGTTGCAGCCACAATGTCATCCCATCTCCTCGAGGGCCTTTCTCTCTTCGCTGCCCTTCTACTTCACTAAACATGATGTCCTTCTCCAGGGACCTGCCTCTGCTCACAACATGTGCAAAGTATAGAAGATAAAGTCTCACCATCTTTGCTTCTAAGGAACACTGGGACTACTAGTCATGTTGGGGTGGCTTATATGTTGCTGTGATCCTGGAAGCTATGTCACTGGTATTTCAAATACCAGTAAGGTCACCCAAAGTGAACAGGTTTCAGTGGAGCTTCCCGAATGAGAACAGACCGTGAGGAAGGCCTCAGCTTCCCACTTCAGAGGAAGTAGTGCTGAAAACCTTCCGCTTAGTTTTGAAACCCTGGCAGATCCTAAAGTGCTCCTAGTTTTCTAAAAGCCAGTCTTTCTACTTTCACCATACAAGTGACCCAAGCAAAGGCAGTGCAATCGCCAACGTGTCCTAATGCTGTTAAAAGCCTAGAACATCCAGAGTGCAGTAAAGCATCGAGGAAACACACTATATTCCTCGGGTTCCTGAGGCTTCCTCACCCCCCACTCCCATGACCCCAGTGCTGCTGCTCAATTCAGACTAGACCGGAACATGTACACAGGTATAGATAAGAGACGGGAGCTCACGACACACAGAATCCATTAACAGGAGTGGGAATAGTGAAACCAGAAGGGGAGGGGGAAGAGGGGAGAAGAAGGGAGAAAGGGGGAGCCGATCACAATGATTGACGCATAACCATACACCACTCTACAGGGGGAAGAACAACAGAAAACACGGGGGAAAGGAAACAGTGGTCGGTGTGAGATATGAAAATAACAACAATGTACAACATATCGGGGTTCTGCGGTGGTGGGAAGAGCTGACACCGAGGACTCAATAGAAAGTAAATGTCTAGAAAATAATGACAGCAACATATGTACAAACATGCCTGATTCAACTGATGTGTGGTTTGTGATAAAGAACAAAATGAAAGCTAAAAAAAGCCTAGTACATGTCAACTAGACGCTTAGGAAGGCGTCGTGGTGACGCAAGGGTTACGTGCTCAGTGGCTAACCCAAGGTCAGTGGTCCAAACCCACCAGTTCCGCTGAAGATGCGGTGTCTGTTTCAGTAAAGATTTCCTGCCTTGGAAACCCTATGGCTAGTTTTACTGCGTTCTAGCGGGTAATTGCGAGTCCAAATTGACTTGTTCGCTATGGGGTTAGGGTTTTTGTTTTACTGCACTAAGATCTGAGTGTATAAACCAAACCAAACCCTTTACCATCAAGTTGATTCCAACACATAGCCACCCTGGATAGTTCTGAGGCTGTAAACCTGTACTGGAGCAGATAATTCATCTTTCTCCCATGGAGGAGCTGGTAGGTCAGAACGACCAACCTTGAGTTTAGAGACTTACCCTCCCCAGCCAGCGCCAGGGCTTCATCGGAGGTGACAGAGAGTTAAAACAGTCTCAGACCTCAGAAGGCTAGTTTAATGGAGGACACAATGATGTAAACTAAATATTAACAATCCAAGGCAGAGTTTGCCTCGGGTGGATGTATCAAAAGAAAGGAACCTCAGCTTGGATGGCTGGAGGAAAGCTTTCAGGAGGAGAAGTCAGTGGAACTTTATAGGCGAAGAGGCAATGACAGAACCTGAAAGCAGTAACATCTCCCAGGCAGTGAGCGTCGTATTTGCAAAATTCATGAAGGTGAGAAATTGTGTGGGACATGCGAATAATTTGACAAGTACTGCTACACAAAGGTAGGGGGAGAATATGTGAGGGAGGGGCACAGAAGAAGGAAGCTAAAGAGGAAGGCAAAGTTCTCATCCTGAAGGTCAGGGTTGACTTTACTTGGAAAGCTCTACCAACGATTTCTAGCAGAGAAGTGATAAGATCAGATATGATTGGTAGAAAGATCACCTGGCACCTGAATGGAGGATAAGCTGGAATCAGAGACCAATGAAGGCATTGTTATGATTAGTGTTTCTCTTAACAGCTGAGGCCTCTGGGGTGGAGAAAGGGGAGAGAAGGCAGGTGGGGAACTGGGACTTTACAAACTTCCTCTTCAGAATAGGCAAGGCAGCCTTTCATGGCCCGCTGAAAGAAGGAACTCTCTCCCAGGGTTCACAACAGATCCTTTCCTGTTTTACGACCTATTTTCCAGTCTCTCTCTACTTCCTTCTCCTATACCCCTTGCACTATGACTTAGAAAGGCATAAAGGTGGGAGAGGAGATCTTTCGAGGGTTCTCTGCAGCGGGCTCCTTTTTCGGTGTGCATGACCTCTTGGCATTTTGCAGTACCTGGAACCCTGTGGGGCAAGGGGTCAATCTGCTCCACAAGACCTCTTTACAGGGTTGAAAAACAGAGCGTTCCTTTGAGGACTGAAGTGGGCCTGAACCCAAGTCATGACATTTTCAATTGCTTCACGTGCATGTGAAAGTTGCACATTAAATAAGGAAGACTGGAGAAGAACCAATGTGTTTGAATTATGGTGCTAGTGAAGAATATTGCAAATACCATGGACTGTAAAATACAAACAAACATACACATCAGTCTTGGAAGAAGAACAGTCAGGCTGCTCCTTAGAGGCAAGGATGAGATGAAGTTTGGTGTACTTCACGTTTATTGTCAGGAGAGCCCAGTCCCTGCAGAAGGACACATCATGCTTGGTAAAGTAGAAGGGCAGCGAGAAAGAGGAAGGCCATCGAGGAGATGGACTGACCCAGTGGATTAGGAATAGGAACAGGTGTGAGGATGGCTCAGGACTAAGCTCTGTTCTTTCTGTTGTGCGTAGGGTTGCTATGGGCCAGAACCGAATCCACGGCACCTAAGAACAACACAGCCCTAGTAGAAGCGGTGATGGGATAGTGGGTTACACCTTGGGCTGCTAACCACAAAGTTCAAAACCACGAGATGCTCCCAGGAAGAAAGATGAGGCTTTCTCTTCCTTTAAAGAGTTACCGTCTCGAAAACCCACGAGGGCAGAACTCTGACAGAGACTCTGAGTCAGATTCAATGGAAGTGAGTGAATTCCGACCCATTAGTCCTATATCGGTCTCCAGACGGACCAGAATTTCATGGTAGCTTGTTTTTCTTTCTATGAAATGGGATTATTCAAATGTCTACATTGGAGAATGTAAGGATGACATGAAATACAAATAAAGCTATTGGAACAGTGACTGGCACATAATTAACATTCAGTAAGCAGCCATGCAGTGGTGGACTCCTCACTTTCCATGCAGGAGAGCTGGTTCAATTCTTGGCCAGTGCATCTCGGGGCAGCCATCACCCTTCTGTCATCAGAGCCTTTCATGGCACTAGGATGCTCGCTCATTCTTTTCGCATATCCCGCTTGAGTCTTTCCTATATTACACAGAAGCCCAGGCAAGAAGTGACCAGTGGCTACATGACATTAAGAATTTTAAAGAGCTTTCAGACTGACTTCATTGAATTTTTACATTCTAATCATGTTAGTCTTACATTTGTAATATATGCTCAGTGCTACCAGGCAAGGAAACTGCAGCTCAGAGAAGCTAAATCCCTGACCTAAGATCACATGATCAGTGATGGTCACCCAGACTCATCGCAAGTTCCCGCTGACTCTGTGACACCTAGGAACCACACTTCCTGCTGCCTTCCTTTCCTGACTTGGTTATTTTGATGTAACAGCTACAGCAGGAATACTTTATTCACGGCTATTCCTGGCAGCACGTCTGGCTCTTAGACAGCTAACTGCAAGGTTGACAGTTCAAACCCACCAGGGAAAAAGATGGGACTCTGCTCCTGAAGAGTCTAGAAATCCTGTAGTGTCCCCATGAGTTAGGACAGACTTGATGGCAGTGGGTTTGGTTTCTGATATACTCATTAAAGTCCTTTTTCTCATTCATTCAAATAAAGTCTTTTAATAGTTTTTGTTTCATTTAAACCTGTAGGTTGTGACCTTTGGGAGTCAAACACCCATTTCACAGGGGTCACCCAATTCATAACAGTAACAAATTTACAGTTATGAAGTAGCAAAGAAAATAATTTGATGGTTGGGGTGGGGGGTCACCACAACACGAGGAACTGTATTAAAGGGTTACAGCATTAGGAAGGTTGAGAACTACTGGTTTAGAAGGTAGGTGGCTAGTAAGACTCTTTTTTTTTTGGTTCCTGATTGAAATCATTCTCAAATGAAAAGATTGAAAATTTTATTCCATGTCCTTTTATTCCCCTCCTTACAACCCTCTGCCCTGTCAAGATTATTAGCTTGAGCTTAAAATGCAAGGAAGGCTACGGTCAGAATCTGTGTACGTGGTTATTACAACAGTAATGAAAATGGATTCTGTCAAGCTCAGCTAGAGGTCTGGATGACTTATCCATTCCACCAGTCATGTAAGCACCCCCCCCTTGAGGTATGAATGAACACCCCACGGCTGTCTCACAAGAGTACTCTACCAGTGGTTCAGATGATTCATCCCAACCCAAATTCCTAGGATGCACCAGCCTTAGATTACTAGGCTAATCAATGCACCAGAAAAAGGACCAGTCAAGATGCAAGAATAAAGACCAATGGGAAAGCAGGATAGGGACTGAGGGGAGCCACTAGTTTTCCTGCCACCTGACCCCTATAAATCCAATGGGGTACCCCTAAACTATGTCTTCCTCAAATCATAAATGAGCTAGTTTCGTGATTGAAGCTTACTTTGCTTCTTAAATATTTGCTCCACTTATTGGCTTGTTGTGTGGGATACAGAAAGATTTATCCCAAGTTGTCTCCCCAAAATATATGCCAAACCCAAGACGATGCTTGCTATACATGGTAAATGACTATACACTAGGAGGTCAATGAAAGTAGGTCAGAGGTTATTCTCCTTAAGGGTATCAGCCTTCTAGAGCAACCAGACTGTTTAATCTGACTCACCCTAAACAGGGCCCATTCCCTTCTGACATTGTTCCCTTGAAGGAGAACCCTAAGGCAAGCCCTCCACCACTCAAGGATGACTAAGGTTAGGCTACTACATTGAGTCTACATTATGCCACTTATGTACTGCTACTCCCTGCCTTTACTATTGTGTATACACCCCAAGGTCATCCCCTTCCAATTGCTTGTTTTGCCCGTTACAACCCCTTCCAATGGCATAGATTGTTATCTGTAATCAGGGAGCTTGCATGTCCCCAAAGATATAGATCTTTGGGTTAGGAATAAAACCTCACAAGAGCTCTGTCCTGCCCTCTTGTCTCCCACCTCTACATGTACCACCAAGAGGAGCTGAGGTGAGCATGCTACTATGAAATGTGCCTGACTTCATTTACTCCCTCTCATCGCTCCCTTTTCTCTGTGACTTTACTATAATCTTTATATATCTTTACTGTATAATTGTGCCTACCAAACCTGTGATTAGTTGTGGGGGGCTGGCTACCCCATTGTTGTACTGCCTTGATGACCTGTGTTTATGTATGTGTGTGTGTGTGTGTGTGTGTTGTGGCTGCTACTCAGGAGAAACTTGCTAGCTTGCCCGGGTGACATTGACTTTGGGTACCTAACAGATATCCACCTCGTTTCCTTTCATTACTTATATCAATGCTACATTTGGCTTTAACTCCAAGGGCCCTGCCAAAAATCTTACACATGTCGAGAACTGCTGTCCAGTGAAGTATCCACTAAGTCATAAATTTACTGAGCATGTGGAGGCTAGTCCAAATTGCTATATATGGAGTGGAAACTACACAACTGATTTCACTTAGTAAAAACATCTCATAATGTTCGGTGTTCAAATATTTTTACATATTGGCATAAAATGTATTAAAATTCATGTCACCGGGGACTAAAACTCAAAATCAGGAGTTTCTTGGTTGTATCAGACACGGGTGGAACCCTCCTGAGTATACCCCTAGCCATCCTTAAGGTCTAGAAATGGACTGACCCACCATGACTGTTTTCAGCCAAACAATAGACAGTTTTATAAGAGGAACAATGACATGAGATATGCATACCTTAGACTAACCACTTACTTGAGACTTAAGGGCCAAATGCCCAAGGACGAAGTTCAGAAGGATTGTGGGACAGGTAGAAAGGAAACACAGGGAGGAGGTGGGATGAATGAATTGAGGAGATTCCAATGAACAGAGGGGATTCCAATGAATGAAATGAAACAAAATGTGTACAAACGTTGAATGCACCACTGATGATCCGCACTGCACACCTTCTCCCAATTCACAATAACACAGTTTTTTTACATTTCATACTCCTTTTACGTGTTTCATGTGGCATCTAGAAATGTAAAATTACACGTCATTTGTATTTGGGGTTTGCATTATGCACTTTGTGGTCAGTATTGGTTGAAGATGAAAAAGAATGTCATTCGAAGGTATTTTATTAAAAGTTTTGGCGAGGAAGCGAAAAAAGAAGTTTGGTCTTAGTAGGTGGGACCTCCGGCGAGCAAGGTGATCAACACTGACCACGAACTGAAACACGGGGAGGGGGCGTATTTTGGATGTGACCGTGTCCCCTCCCCCACCGCTAACAAAGCAGGTGACAGATCTTCTTCCGGAGCTCCATTTCCTACCGGTCCTGGGGTCTCGGCCGGCTCCGGGTCACTGAATACACCTGCGCGCCCACTGAGGTGCGCGTCCCCGAACCCCACCCCCCACCCCACCTATTTCTCTTTTCTTGGGATCAACTGTCAGTCTCCAGAAAACCATCGAGTAGGTCGGGCCTAGCTGGGTAAGCGTCGCCGTCCCCCTCCCCGCCCCCCCCCCCCCGGGGCCGGGCCCAGGTGGGTGAGACGGCCACTGGCCGGTCCCTGCTGGCCGGCAGGGCCGTGCCGAGGCTGACGCGCCACCCGCCCGGCGGCGGCCGGGGCCGCCGCGAACCGCCGGGAGGGCCGGCGGGAGGCGCGGCGAGCGCGCCCGGGGCCTCCGGGCCGCGGGGGGCCGCTGTGACCGGCCTCGGCCCCCGCCGCGCTGGGGGCGGGAGCGGCAGCTCTGGGGCAGAATCAGAGAGCCGAGGGCGGCTGAGGGGGCGGGTGCTCCGCTTGCCGTAGCGCCGACGAGCCGAGCCGAGCCGAGCCGGGGCCCGCCGCCCCTCTCCTCCATGAGGCCCGAGTGAGGCGCAGCGGCTAGAGCCGGCCCGCCGCCCCCGCCCCCTCCCCGCGCCCTCTTCCGAGCGCAGCTGCCGCGGCTCCGGAAGGAGGAGGAGGAGGAGGAGCATGTCGGACGGTTTCGACCGGGCCCCAGGTGCTGGTCGGGGCCGGAGCCGGGGCCTGGGCCGCGGAGGGGGCGGGCCTGAGGGCGGCAGTTTCCCGAACGGCACGGGGCCTGCCGAGCGGCCGCGGCACCCGCCGCAGCCCAAAGCCCCGGGCGTCCTGCAGCCGCTGCCCCTGCGCCAGCCCAGGACGGCTCCGCCGCCTGGGGCCCAGGGCGAGGTCCCCGCCGGCCCCCAGCGGCCTCCCGGGCCCGGGGCGCTCCCAGGTACGGAGGCGCTCCAGGGGAACCCCGTCCTCCCGGGCCAACGCCTCCCCACGGGCCTCCGCGCGCGCGCGGCTCCGGCGCTCGCCCCTCCCGTCACTGGCTCCCTCGGCTGCCCGCAAGCGTCCCCCCAGGGGCCCGGGTGTGACGGGGCGGGGGGCGGGAGCGGCACGGGCTCGGAAGGTGGCCGCGGGAATCCTTTGTGCTCCGGGCGGGGGGAGGGGCCGGCCGCGGTGGCCGGGTTCTGCCGCCCGGGGAGCCAGTCCAAATCCCCGCCCCCCTCCCCCGGGCCGGCCCTCCGAGGGCAGACCCGGGCCCAGGGCGCACCCCTTTTCAAAGGCTCCTTCCCAGGGGAGGGACCGCGCCCGGGGGCCTCCAGGGTAGTAGGTAACGCTCGGAAGTGGGCTACCGCTGGCCCATTGTTCCCTTTGCAAGCTCTTTGTATGTATCCCGGCGGTGGCCTGACGTTTTGGGGTGACCCTTAGAACCTAGCCCCTTTTAATGCAGAGGGGGGCTGTTTTTCATTTCGAACGAGCCTTTGCACAAAGGAACGGACGACTCTAACATCCTTTTCCCCTTCTCAGAACCAGCGAGGCCCCCCAGAGCTCCACCTAGTTCACAGGATCAAACCCCGCAGCAGCAGAACAACGAGGCGGCAATGGCCAAACCCCAGGTGGCTGTAGCGCCCGTATTAATGTCCAAGCTGTCCGTCAACGCTCCCGAATTTTACCCATCAAGTTATTCTTCTAACTATACCGTAAGCATTTTATTATCATTGTGACTGGAAGGAAATAATTATTACCTCCTTATGCTTTTTTTTAAACATTTTCCATAAAGTTATTATGAATTTGTGGAACTCGTGAGGAACCACACTTTTTCAGGATAGATTAATTAGTTATTAGTTATTATAACCGAGGTTTGGGGGTGTAAGCTAGATTGGGAGCCTTTTTGGGTGTGTTTTGTTCACTGCTGTGTTCCCAGGAAGTTAACAGTCTTGGAAAACTCAAATTTGTTTCCAGACTTTATGAATAAGCCTATCAGATAGTAAGTAGCCTGTAATCTGGGTAGAGTTGACTTTTGACTTAATTTTACTAAGATAACTGAATAGGCAGGAGTAGCATGAGGATAAATTGTGGTTTTGCTGTGAATTGTGAGGTGGTTGATGGAGAAGTACACATCTGGGTTCTTGTTTCTAGTGGTTATTTTTTTTTAATCATCTTATTGTGGAGACTAGTGGTTATTTTCATGTTACATTAAAAGTGTCTCTGATGGGTCATTCCTATTGTGTGCAGAAATGCTGTCTGGGCTTTTGATAAAAGTAGAAGATAAGAATTTTTAGACGTTCAGGTCAGCCTTTGCCAAACTGCTAACCAATAATTTTCAAACAGAAGGAGAAAGTGCTGAGCCCAGTTGAGATATGTAGAAAGGGATTTGTCATGCTAGTAAAATAAATAATGAATGAGTAGTAAGTTCAGTCACGACAACTCACAAGGGCAATTCCACCCTGCCCTATAGGATGACTATGAGTTGGCATTGGCTGGATGGTAGAGAATGAGTTACCCTTATCCATTGCCTCTGAATTGAGTTAGACTCCTAGTGACCCTATATATTTAACCTAAAGCCTCTTTTTCATATATCCTTAAATATATTGAAGTATTACAGAATAGGTACATAGGTCATAGCTGAAAGTTTCACCATGTGAACACTCAGGTGACCAGCATCCAAATCACAAAGTAGAACCTTGTCAACACATGAGAAGCTGCTTTGTAATCACTGTGGTGCTTGACAAGAGGTCTGGTTGCTAAGTGCCTTCGAGTTGGATCTGACTCATAGCCACTCTATGTACAACTGAGCAAAATTTACCCAGTCCTGTGCCATCCTCACCGTTGTGATGCCTGATCCCTTTGTCGAAGCCATTGTCTATGCGTTTCATTGCGGGTCTTCCTCTTTTTTGCTGACCTTCTACCCTACCAAGCATGGTGGGCTTTCCCAGGAACTGGGCCCTCCTGATAACATGTCTGAAGTACGGGAGAAGTCTTGGCAGCTTCACCTTTAAGGAGCATTCTGGTTGTACTTCTCCCAAGACAGATTTGTTTATTCTTTTTACAGTCTGTGGTATGTTTAATATTCTTCCCTAACAATATAATTCACATTCTACATTTGTCTTCTTTAAGGATTGTGTGGCTTTCATGCGCATATGAGGGGGTTGACATTCGGGTTTGGGTTAGACGGGAGCTCTAGTGGTACCATAGATGAGACTCAGCTGCTAACCAAGAAGTTGGTGGTTTGAACCCATCAACCACTCCTTAGGTTACAGCAGTTCTCAACCTGTGGGTTGCGACCCCTTTTGGGGTCAAACTACTCTTTCACAGGGGTCCCCTAAGACCATCGGAAAACATATTTCCAATGGCCTTAGGAACTGAGACACTGCTCCTCTATCTGTCTCCAGGCAGGTCCGCCCACATGCAGGTACGGCCACATACTAGTACCCGGCGTGAAGACTGCTACACTATGCTTCAAGACGAAATTTCATTTATTTGTCTTTAGAGATAAATATTTCACAATATATAATGACATTGCTTTTGCAATGAATCACTATGCTTTAATTATGTATAATTTGTAACAATGACAATACATCCTGCATACCAGATATTTACATTACGATTCATAACAATAGCAAAATGACAATTATGAAGTAGCAACAAAAATAATTTTATGATGGGGTGTCACCACAACATGAGGAACTGTATTAAAGGGTCTCACATTAGAAAGATTGGGAACCACTGCCTTAGGAGAAGGATGTGTCAGTTTCCTACTATAAAGATTACAGCCTTGGGGGCATTTGTTCTATGTCCTATGGACAGCTGTCAACTTCATGGCCCTAGGCTGGTGGGTGGTGTCCTCAATGTAACAGTCTTATTTTTTATAACACTTCGAAGAGGTCTTGTACAGAAGAAGGCAATATGTTTGATATCTTGCCTGTTGCTTCCATGAGTGTTGATTGTGGATTCAGTTAAAATGAAATTTGTGACAGCATCTATCTTTTAGCCATGTATCAAGAAGTTACTAAATTGATCCACTTGGGAGGATTTTTCTTTTATCTTGAGGTAATTTTTACTGAAGGCTATAGTCTTTGATCATCTTCAGCAAGTGCTAGCTACAAGTCCTCTTCACTTTTAGCAAACACAGTTGTAAAACAAGGTTGTCATCACTAACATTCTCCTCCCCTAACTGCTGTTTCCATTTAACAGAGTACATTAGCTTTGTGTTTTCAAAATTTGAGTATAAATGGGAGCATACAATATACCATCTTTTTGTGTACTTTGTATCATGTAGAGGTTTAATCTCATAGCATTTTATCGAGTACATATGCCAAGAGCTATCCATTTCTCAGTTGATGAGCTTTATAGGCCATTTCCACGGTTGGGAGTGATAATGATCAGTCATGTACTTCCTGTACTTGTTCTGGTGGACATGAACAAGGTGCCCTATTTCCGTTTATATGCCTAGGAGTGGAATTGCTGGGCCATCAGGTTCAGCTCTCATAGAACAAATAATTTTTCATGAAGATTGTTACTATCCATACTTAGTATGTGTGCCTTCTCCTAGTTTCACTTTCTTTCTAATACTAGGTATTTTTGAGTGTCTTTTTTTTTTTAAGCCATTCTTTTGGATGTATAGTGTCTAATTGTTTTAACTCCAGTTTCCTTGATGATTAATGATGGCACACCTTTTCTTTCTTTTTTCTTTTTATAGTACATGGTATACTTTTCTTTATTTTTTAATTAAAAGATCACTTTATTTGGGGCTCTTACAACTCTTATCACAATCCATTCATTGAGTGTATCAAGCATATCTGTACATAGGTTGCCATCATAATTTTCTAGACATTTGACTTAAAAAAAAACTTATTAGGGGCTCTTACATCTCTTATCACAAACCATACATTCATCCAGTGTGTCAAGCACATTTGCACATAGGCTGCCATCATTATTTTCAAAGAATGCGCTTCCCACGTGGGCCCCTAATATCAGCTTGCCATTTCTTTCCTTTCCCCACCCGCCCTCCCTCACGAACCCTTCATAAGTTATAGACTGTTATTTTCATATTTTACATTGTCTTCCATCACCACTCACCACTTTTCCGTTCGTCCCCCTGGGAGGGGCATTTATCTTGATCCTGTGATCAATTCCCCCTTTCTTCCCCTCCTACCCCCCCCCCCAGTCTTCCTGGTATCTCTACTGTCATTGTTGGCCCTGAGGGGGTTGTCTATCCTGGATTCCCCGGGCACACTTTCTTTCCTTGTTACAGGTATTAGTTGTCCTTGCGTATTTGATCAAAAAGTTCTGGAAAGGCTGTACGTTTAAAAAGTCCGTGCATCTTAAAGTACTTAAGAGAAAGTGGGATTAGAAAGGGAAAGTATACATGTAGCAGGAAGAGTAGTTAATTTGGGGTGAAAGGGGGCCATCTGCCATGTAAATTAGAAATGAGAGCAGCTTGGGTTCTTCCCAGAAACTTCCCTTGGGCTCCGGAGGCAAAGGAGCCGCTGGAGAGCGGCAAGGAATTGAATAAATGTGGCCTCGTAACAGCCACAAACAACTCCCTATTTGTTTATTCTGTGTCGACTTGGACTTCTCTATGGTGAGAAAGATGCAGTTGGTTTTTCCTTTTTCATAGTCTCATACCAATTATTTTTATGTAGTTGAAGAGGCTCTTGGGCTATAGATTGCCAGTGTACTGGGTCATGTTAATCCACTTATTCTGAGCCACCATCCCTTTTGGCCGCCCCCCCCCCCCCCTGTCCTCTAGTAGATCAGCTTCTCTGTTTAATTCCCTAGAACAGATGGAGAATCGGAACTCCCAGGCTCACAGGTGGCTTGCAGGTGTGTACTCTTTGACCTCTGGGCCTGCCCCTCCCCCCACCCACCCACCATTGCCAACTTTTTTCTAAGAGCATCCCTCCTTAGGTTACTTGCCAGTTTTTCTACTATGTGCAATATTTGACAGTTTCCAAATTATTCACTACTGGTAATACTGTACTTCTTAGTGACTGCTTAACCTCTAGTCTGCTCCCCTTCCTCTAATTGTATTAGTTTTTGTTGTTCATTCACATTAAAAAAACAAACAGATCAAATAAAACCCCAAAAGCTTTCATTTTGAATTAGAGTGGAGGCTTACATATCAGTTATCATTTTCTATTATACAATGTTAACAATTTATCAACCCTCCCATTAGCTTGCTTTGCATCCCCTATTTTTTTTCCATCTCCCTTTTGTCAAATAGTATCTTCCCCTTCACCAAGTTGACACCTGTCTACACTGTACCCTCTATTACTTCCCCCACCAAAATCTGTTTCTTTTGGTGGAATAACGTATTGGAACTATTTTTATGATAGTTACTAATGCTCTTCTGAATCTTTAATCTATTGTCCTCTTAACATTTATCGTAGTAGACTTTGTCAACCACAGTATCATTTGTTCAGTTAACCAAGTATGAGTCTCATAGGCACTGGACTAGATTCTAGGGATAGGTTCTTAACCTTGAAAAATTTCTCATGTTTATAAGGAGTAAGTATGAAAATAAATGTTTAAATTATAGAACAATATCATTGATAGCACATCCTAATAACCTGTTTTGAAGATCATCCAACAATGGTTGCAATGGTACATTGACAGGGAACTGCCAGAAGTTTAGGTTGGATTCAGAAGAGGGCATGGAACAAGGGATATCATTGCTGATGTCAGATGCATCTTGGCTCAAAGCAGAGAATACCAGAAAAATGTTTACTTGTATTTCATTGACTGTGCAGAGGTATTTGACTGCTTGGACCGTAATAAACTGTGGATAACGTTGAGAAGAATGAGAATTCAGAACACTTCATTGTGCTTATTTGAATTTGTATATGGATTAAGAGGCAGTGTGTGAACAGAACAAGGGTTTAAAACCAGGAAAGGTGTGCGTCAGGGTTGTATTCTTCACCGTACTTGTCCAAACTTTATGCTGAGAAAATCATCAGAGAAGCTAGTTTATATGAAGAAGAATGAAACATCAGAGTGGGAAGCAGGCTTATTAACCTGTGATATACAAGTGACACAACCGTACTAGCTGAAAGTGAGGACTTTTGAAGCCCTTGCTGATGAAGATCAAGGATTGCAGCCTTCAGTATGGATTACAATTCAATGTAAGGAAGACGAAAATCCTTATAATAGGATCAACATCATGATAAATAGAGAAAAGATTGACGTTGTCAACAATGTTGTCAATGCTCATGGAAGCGGCAGTCAAGAAATCAAAAGTTAAGTTGCGTTAGGTAAATCTGCACAAGACCTCTTTTGAATATTGAAAAGTAATGAGGACTAAGGTCCATTGCATCATATACATATAAAAGTTGGGCATTGAATAAAGAATGTAGAAGAATCAATGCATTTGAATTGTGTTGGAGAAGAACATTGAAGGTACCATGGAATGTTGATCTGTCTTGGAAAAGGTCCACCCAGAGTGCTTCTAGGAGGCAAGGACTTCGTGTTATATACTTTGGACATGTTGTCTGGAGAGACCAGTCTCTGGAGAAGGACATCAAACTTAGTAAAGTAAAGGGACACCAAAAAAAGGTGGCCCTCAAGGAAATGGAATAGCACAGTGGCTCCAACAGTGGGCTCTGGAGTGGGCACAACAGTGAGGATGGTGCAGTACTGAGCAATGTTTCATTCTGTTTTGCAAAGAGTCGCTATGGGTTGGAACCGAATCCGATCGCACCTAACAAGTATTAAAATACACGTTTATCTAAATTTCTTCTTTGTCTCCTTCACTCCCGAGCCTCTGCAGCATCATTGTCTTACAGATTTTTAACCTGCGAAATGATTTTCCAGCATTTGATACGAGCAGCTCCTTCGCCTTCCTCTTTCATTCATTTATGTGCTTTCATTCATTTATGTGACAGCACGAGCATCATTCTCCCAACTCCGTATTCAGTCCTCCTCCACTCAGACCGCACTTCCTGCAGTAGATTTTCTACCTCACTTCCCTTAGAATCTGACCATCACCTCTAAGCTAATAATCTAGTTCTTCTGAATTCCAGGCTTGTGATCCCTTTGTTTGACTTCTTCATGAGGGTGATTTTACCATAAGAAATGAAGGACCAGACATGTTGTTGCCTGCCTGCACACTTATCCTTACTAGCTTATTGCTTAGATGGAAACTTGGTGGTACGTGAGCTTTCCTTCACCTCCTACTCCAGTATGTTGAAGTAAAATAGTATTGCTTCTGTTACCTAGAGAACCTGGATGGCGCAGTGGGTAAGTTCTCAACTTTTAACCACAAGGTCAGTGTTTCAAAACCACTCCCCAGGAAAAGGTTGATAGCCATGGACATGCCGTGGAGCAGTCTGCTCATTTGTGTAGTGGATTTATGAGTTAGAAGAAGCTCAACAATAGTGGCGTCATTTTTTTGTATCTAACCATCTGGTTGTTTCCTTTCTGTTCTCCCTGTGTAGGATTAAGTTCTCATCTCTATACAATATCTAGAACAAACCTAGCTTGAAACTGTTTTCCAATTGATGTCCACCTTAATAGCTGTCTCTGGGTTCTTTTTAAGATAAAGAAAGACAGTAAATATATTCCTCAGCTTAGAAACCATTGAGTCCACCCTGAAGACTGAAGAAATTTTGTTCTTAAAAAAATCTCTCCAAAGACTAATGATGACAGGGATGATTGTGGAGGACACCTTATGACGGATGATTGTGTAGGACATTATACTGTGTGAAATGAGGACAAACACACTTTGAGACCACTGTTGCTGAAAAAGAAAATCAAGATAAAGGTTTCTGTGCTGAAAGAAACATGCTTTGATCGTTCTTATGGTGGGGAGCAGAGGGAAGTAGTAGGTCGGAGAGAAGATAGATGTTATCTCAGGTCAGGGGAAGATAAGATCCTGGGAGAAGGGGAACGGGGTGGGGGTTGGACAGGGTAAGCAATCGAGAGCTTTGATAAGTTGTTTGAATCGATTCTACAAATGATGACCTACTATGTAAACCCCCATCTAATTCACAATAAAAAGCTATTCTATCGTTTTTAGACATAATGCTAGTTAGTTACATTCTTCACATTATGTCAACATTTTGATATTTCAGTTTTGGTTGTTTCCTTCCCATTAATTTATTCCCTCTGCCCCCATCTCACAAACTGAGCTATTTGAAGTAAAGGAGTGATGTGATCAGAAATCATGGGGCATGCAGTAGAAGGGGCATGTGACAGCCAGCAAACATGTTAGGAGCGTCTTGCAATCATCTAGGGGAGAGGGTACTGTTATCTGGAACCAAGGCAGTGCAGGGGTGACACAGCAAGGACAAGTGATGTCCCCGAGGTCCCACACACAACAAAGTAAACTCAAAGCCAGACTCGCTGCCATGGAGTTGATGCTGACTCCTGGCAACCCTGTAGGACAGGGTATACCTGCGCCTATGGGTTTCTGAGACTTCAATTTTACGGAAATAAAAAGCCTCATCTTTCTCACAAAGAGCCCTTGGTAGTTTTGAATTGCTGACCTTGCAGTTCGCATAACCCACTATACTCCCAGGGTTCCCCCATAGAAACCAAACTGGCTTTAATTCAAACACACTGCATTATTTGCCCAGACTGCTCTCTGCCACCTTTCTTGTGCATCGTGGCAGGCTCTGGATTCCCTTATGTTGCTGTATTCAGCACAGCTCAAGTTATCTCTTTTATCCACCTTCTTGTTTTATTGAGAGACAGTTTGCTGATTTAAAAAAATAAAAGACTGAAAAGGCTGGTTCTGAAAACTTGATGGCAGCTCACCACCACCACCAACTATAGTTTTGGCACAGTGGTTGGCACATTTATAAACATTTAGAAATGAGTACTTTTAGCCGGGATTACAGATTAACTTCTTTCCTATGAATAATTGTGGTATGCAATAATTCTGTGATGACTTATCAGGAAATCAAATTCTATACATCACTGGGCAAATATTTTGCAAAAAGATCTCTGACATGTAAAGACAAAGACGTCCCTGTGAGGACTAAGGTGTGCCCGTCCTGCAGTGAATTACTTTATATACGGCCCTTCTAGCCATAGTCTCCCACTCCTACTGAACCACTTTTCCTGTTGGGTCTTGGTAAGAAAATGTTGGTGGAAAATGTTGATAAGACTATGTGATTCAAATGTGAGTGATTATTAATTGTGAATGTAAAACTTTTGGGACTGGGGGAATTGTCAGTTTTGCCATCCTGCTTGGTCTAAAATGAATGATCTCATCAGCAAAAAGTAGGATCTCACTTCCATCAGAAAGAAAAACCAGGAGTGGAGCACATCTTTTGACCCTGAGATTCCCGCATGCATAGATCAGGGAGGCAGAAAGCTGTGATGACAGAGGAAAGACACCAGCAGAATCCGTGGTGAGCTTGGTAGCCCATAGAGCCAGTCAAGCTGAATGCCTTTGAGCAAGAAGCTCACTTGCAAAGTGAGGTGTCTCTAGGCACTTAATCCAGAAAGAGAGGCCCACTGATCCACTGAGCTTTGGGATAAGAAGAGGAGGTAGGACACTGTCTTCGTACCTTTTTATGGCACTTGACCCAAGCCCTAGTCTTTTCAATCAACTCATATACATGTGAAAGCTGAATAATGAATGAAGAATACTTAAAGAAAAATTGATGCCTTCCAATGATGGTGTTGAATAATATATAGGGTCTCTATGAGTCAGAACTGACTCAATAGCACCTATAGCAACAACATGGTCTGCTAACAGAAAGGAAATCTGCCAGGATGCTCCTTAGAAGTGAGGATTATGGGACTTAATCTCACAAATTTTGGACATCAAGAGGGATCAGACTCTAGAAAAGGACATTGTGATTGGAATTGAGGGCCACCGAGAAAAAGTAAAATGGATTGACACCATGACTGCAACAGTGAGTTCAAACAAAGCAACTATTGTAAGAATGTCACAAGACCAGGTAGTGGTGGTTGATTCCATCGTACGGAGGACCCCTATGTGTGGGAACAGACTTGACGGCACCTAACCAGTCTGTGAAGTGCTAGTCTGTGTTTGAATACTTAGTCTAATGTTTTAATGATAAAGTTCCCACGGGTGGTTAAACATCAAGGAACCCCTGGGTGGTGCAAATAGTTAAGCTGTCTATTAGCTGAAGCCCCCCCAGAGGTGCTTGGGGAGACAGCCCTGGTGGTCTGCTTCTGAAAGGCCCAGCCTCGGAAACTTGGGAGCAGGTCTGCTCTGACACAGGCGATCGCCGTGACGCAGAGTCATTGGTGACAACAAAAAACATTACCTGGTCCCTCCCGCCGCCAACATGGAGACCTTGTACCGAGTCCCGTTCTTGGTGCTCGAATGCCCCAACCTGAAGCTGAAGAAGCCGCCGTGGGTGCACATGCCGTCGGCCATGACGGTGTACGCCCTCGTGGTGGTGTCTTACTTTCTCATCACCGGAGGAATAATTTACGATGTCATTGTGGAACCTCCAAGTGTTGGCTCTATGACTGATGAACACGGGCATCAGAGGCCAGTAGCCTTCTTGGCCTACAGAGTCAATGGACAATATATTATGGAAGGACTCGCATCCAGCTTCCTGTTTACAATGGGGGGCTTGGGCTTCATAATCCTGGACCGATCCAATGCACCCAACATTCCAAAACTCAATAGATTCCTTCTTCTCTTCATTGGATTCGTCTGTTTCCTGTTGAGTTTTTTTATGGCTAGAGTTCATGAGGATGAAGCTGCCGGTACATGAGCTAGACAAAATGCTGGACAGCTTCAACCTTTTCTCTAGTGATCATGATGTCACCTATTATCAGAGTTGTGAGGATTTTTGTGCTGTAATCCATGCTGAAGGTTGCTGTCCTTGGTCTTCATCAGCACCTGCTTTAAGTCCTCTCACTTTCAACAAGCAAGGTTGTGTCATCTGCATGGCGCAGGTTGTCAGGGCTACCTGATAGGGTAGAGGACGTTTGAAGGAGAACTCGGTGGAAGCTGGATTTGGCCCCGTGAATGAAGTTGTCAAGGGTGTGTGTGCCGATCCCCGATGAGGAAAGGATGAGCAGCAGCAGAGAGAGGAGAACGAGAGCAGTCCCAGGCGTCCCAGGAGAGTGGGGCTGGAATTTCCTCTCGGGACTGTCGGAGACAAGCTCATCTCAGTGTTCTAGCCCTTCCTCTCTGCTGACTGAGACTGACGCACCACCAATGTTTAATGGCATTTTCTCTTTAGAGTTTCATTTCTTAAAGAAAATATACTCTATTTCTCCAACTAGAAAAAAAAAAACCTAATGTGTGCATTTACTTACTTGATTTTAAAATTCGTTTTTTTAAAACAATTCACATATGTATTTCAGTAGTTCACTTTCATGAGAGTTATAACCATCACTTTACTCAATTCCAGTATGTTTCTTTTTCTTTGTACTTGTTAGCTCCCCATTTCCTGCTAGCCTCTCCTGTCATGTCTCTTTGAATCATTGATCCAATTGTTTTCTCTGTTAGTTTACCTAATCTGAGTTTCGTATATAGAAAATCATACAAACTCAAGACTAAAAACAAAAGAAATGGCCCAACCCTAAAGATACAATAAAAGAAAGACCTCTATCAAGAACAAAACAGATATATTAAAAAATGGAACAATTATATGTCAGGTCAAGAGGGAAATTACAAAAGGTGTCACATTTTGATCTTAACTATAATTATGGTATTCCATACTGCAAGGTCTGGTAACAAGGCCTTTCTCTCGTCTCTGGTCCATTGTCAGAGGGATTCACCAGTGGCTTAATCTGCATGGAGACCCTGCAAATGTGTTTTGGGTCTTTACTGTCATCCAAAGCCTTCTGCAAATCAGATGTTCAGAATTTAAGCTCTAATACGATTCCATCCTCTGGGTTTAGATTTTTAAAAATCATTTTATTGGGGGTGGGTTTGGATTTTATATTGTTTACACTTCATGGATCACACATGTTGATATGCTTCTTCCACGTGGACTCAGCCGACCTCATTTAGATGGTGGCTTGCTTTAAGACATGCCTTTAAGATCCCACATGCTATTTTCCTGATAGCCAGCCACTATCTGCTTTCTTCACCACACTTTGCAGCAGTGTCCGTATCTTCAGTGATTGCTTCATGAGGATATGTATTGAGCAAGGCCATGTCATAAGAACTGATTGTTATTAGATTGCAGCTATGAATAAGTGAGAGCTCAGAATCCATTCACCTATATGTGGCTTATATATGTCCCTGGATCACTTTAAACACATCATTATTTTACTGAAAGACATTATAAATTATCTCCATGGTGCATGTGTAGTTCTATTAATATTGTCTTTAATTTAGCCACTGGTATAGAATTTTAAACACTGTTGAGAAAGTATACGTCTTTAGGACGATTTAAAAAAATATTATAAATACTTTTATTGGGGGCTCTTACATCTCTTCTCACAAACCACATTCATTGTGTCAAGTACATTTGTACATATGCTGGCATCATCATTTCCAAAGCGTTTTCTTCCTACCTGAGCCCTTGATGTAGCTCCTCTTCTTTTCCCCTTTTCTCCCCACCCATCCTTCCTCGTGAACCCTTGATTGGTTATAGATTATTATTTTCATATCTTACATCGTAGGACAGTTTTTAGACCATAATGGATAGTTCATTTGTGCAGATTAATTTAGGTGACTGGACACTACTTACATTAAGGACTAGAGATAGAGCAAAATGTTCGTTAATGCTCTTTCACAAAGACAGAGAATCACTTCAGCCTTAGGCTAATGTGTGCATTTATTGTGCTTACCTGCTTTCACAACTCATAGTGACAGTCAGCGTTTACAGTTTCACCTCTCACAGGTCACTGCATTTTTCCAGAAACTCTTTGCCTATATGAGTAAATTTCTTTATTAAGAAAGTCAAGTGTGGTAAAGTATAATTCCATAATCTGTTTGGTTTGGTTTTGTCTTCATTTAATACAGTGTAGTCTTAGAAGTTTTTCTTTAATGATATCTATAAATTTTTCTTATTATCTTATGTGACTATATGATATTCCTTTAAATGGATAACTCATGTATTTCATCAAATCCATGTCAGTGAGTTGTGAGAAGGATTTTTTCTATTTGTTTTTGGCAGTTAACATCCTTACTCTTCGTCGATCATTAAAGGTATACCATAGAGGTTAAAAGCACGCTTTATTCTTTGTGGAACCTTTTGTCTTCTCACAGTGATGAGATACTGGCTGGAAACTACTTCCTCCAAGGTTGGTTAGAAACCTGGAGGTAGCAGCAAAAAGTCTCCAACAATTGTCTATATATCCTGATGGAATTTTGACAGTTAATCCTGCCCTTGGGAATTAACAGGCCAGTAACACATTTAAGTAGGTTTGTTTCCTTTCAACATAAGAAATTAACAAATACCTGCAAGAATATGAAAACACTGCATAATCATGTGAATATATATCAGTAAACTGTTTAAAAATACGAGAATGATAGAAATGAGCCCTCTTGACTTCAGCAGCTACATAGAGCCATTCTTTTTTTAATATATCCCTGACGTTGCCTCTCCCCTCACATTTTGAAGCAAATATTAGATATTATTTTAGCCACAAATAGATCATACTCAATTTTTATGTTGGTATTGTGGTGAAGCATGGTTTCAACTTCATCTCTTAAATGTAATTTGCCAGAGATAAGATGACAATTCCCTACCAAGAAGGGGAAACACTTTTGTTATATTACCACACTTTGGCTATTGGGCAAGAAATGAAAATAGCTCAGTGAATTTGATTTTATTAAAACCAAAATAACAAACTCATACCACCATTGAGTTGATTCCAACTCATAACCACCCTGTGGGTGCCTCTGGGTTTCTGAGACGGTTTTATAAGAGGAGAAACTGCCCTCAGAGTATTGTGTTAGAACAGCAGTTCTCACCCAGTGGGTCGCCACCCGTTTGGGGTGGAACAACCCTTTCCCAGGGGTCGCCCGATTGATAACAGCAAAATTACAGTGATGAAGTAGCAATGAAAATACTCTTATGGTTGGGGTTGACCACCAAATGAGGAAGTGTATTAACAAGTCACAGCATTAGGAAGACTGAGAACCACTGTGTTAGAGATAACCTAATTTTAAGCTACCTCATATTTGATTTAACCAGTTAAGGACTTTTTCCCCCTTTTTGATCTGTAGGAATCCTATGAGGATGGTTGTGAAGATTATCCTACTCTGTCAGAATATGTTCAGGACTTTTTGAATCACCTTACAGAGCAGCCTGGCTGTTTTGAAACTGAAATTGAACAGTTTGCAGAGACCCTGAATGGCTGGGTTACCACAGATGACACTTTGCAAGACCTTGTGGAACTCATCTATCAACAAGTAGGTTGGCTGTTAGTATGTGTTCATATTCAGAGAGCTCCCTGAAGCCCACGGACAGTGGAAACACCTTGAGGGAGGGAGGGAGGGCAGGTAACCATCAAGGTTTTGGTGTGGATTTTGTATACTGAGAACAGGCTAACGCTAGACTGGAGTCCAAACTCACCTCTTTATGCATGCAGGTACTTGTCGGCGCTGTGGGTATCTATGAGGAAGTCGCGTCTTTGTTTGCTTTTGTTTTTTAGTATTTTTTTCAAGGATAGGTGTAGGGCTTGATCCATAGGATCTGAAATAATATTTTGAAAAGAATTGTCATTCTTTTCGGTGTTAAATTAGGTAGCTTTATTGGAGAAAAAGATGTGAGATCTTTACTGGTTCATAAATGAGTCTTTTTTTTTTTCATAAATGAGTCTTTTTAAAAAAATCTATAAAATACTTTAGATGCCACCATTTCCACTTATCTTTATTTTCTTTTGGAGTCCTTGGATGATAAAAATGGTTAACATGCTCTGCTATTAATGGAAAGATTGAAGATTCAAATCAAGCCCCGTCCCCTGGCCTCCCCCCTCCCCCGTGGAGGGGGTAGGTGGGGCTTGATCCAGCTAAAGGTCTGGTGATCTTCTAATCAATTGGCCATTAAAATCCTGTTCCGCCCAGTGGTTGCCATGTGTCCTCAATGGTGACTTTATTTGTAACCTTTAAAATGTCCAAGGACTTACATCTTAATTCCTTGAGCGCCAAAATATCTAATACTGATCCAGATTGTGGTTCTTAACTTTTAAAGGTTGGGTTTTGATGTCAATGTACTGGTCATTGATCGATAAATAGGGGGAAGGGGGCCCTGGTGGCACTTTGTTCTAGGCATTGGACTGATAGCCACAGGGTTGTCTGAGCAAACCCACAGGCACAATGCAGGCTTCAGAAATCCAAGAAGCAGTTCTATTCTGTCTGATAGGGGCGCTCTGACTTGAAATTGAGTAGGTGGCTGTGTGAAGGGAGAAAAATGTGTATAGTAGGTACTGATAGATTTTGAAGGCTTTTGAAACACTGAACGGTATGCGAGATTGGCCAAAAGCAAACTAGAAGATGAACAAATATAAACTGAGAGTTCGTTAAGTCATTGCTAATAAAAATAACTCAAAATTGGACTGTGTAGAAGAATACTTGTGTTGTGATAGCAAGTTATCTTTACCTGCTTTTCCAAGTTGCTTTGAACTGTTACTTGCCCCTCAGATAATCTAACCAACTCTCAAGTTTCAGGAAAGTGCCTGAGATTTTACAAAGAGAAGGCCACTATTTATCCGGATTCTTCCTTTCTGTGTTGCAATGAATTGAAAAACATTATGAGATAAGAAAATGGAAGAATTGTACTTATTTCTCTTTGCTCTTCTGGTTTCTCCTCTCTGCGATCTCAGTTCGTTAGTAGGTGCCTGGTCCTAGATTGTCAGGGTGAGGCAGGAGTATAGCCTGACAAGTTAACAGCCGTTTTTGGGGTTGTCCCCAAAAGAATTCATAAAAACAGGTAGTTGGTGTCATTTAAAGTTGAGCATCTTGGAGTCTATGACATAGATGTATAGTGGCTACATTGCAGTCCTGGAACTCTCAGGCTTGACTGGAGTTAGGCCAGAGGGCCCAAGAAAATTATCTTTAGTAAGATGAACACACTGCTGTGTTTGAAGATAATGAAAAGAAAGACATACGGTAATGAGTTTAGGAATGTCTCTGTGAGAAGTGTATTTAAAAAAAAGTAAATCTGGGAAAAGCAAAGCCATGCAGGAAAGGAGTGTTACATAGTTCAGCTTTAAATGGGAAACAAACCTACTAACTGTGGTAAACCTTACTAGTTAGTGCAGGGAGTGAGAAGAGGGAGTGTGTGGCGTTGGGATAGAGGCCAGCAGTATGAAAGCCACACGCTGATCTTCCATTGTGGAAAATCAGTAAGAACACCTAGTCAGAAAAACCATTGCCTGGAGACAGATTAACAAACCTTTTCCAGTGGAAGAATGTAAGGCAGTTATGTATGAGAGTAAGATTGAAAGCAGCAAACTGTTGACCATTAACCTTTATTGAACTTTTGAAAGTCTTTAACCAAGTAGGTGATAATTTTTAAAAGAAACTAGGCAATGCCATTGTGTGTGTGTGTGTGTGTGTGTGTGTGTGTGTTTTCAACATGAATGGGGCTTCAAAAAGTTAATGAATTTTTCCCACAAACTTTTTGAAGACCTCCTCCTTGTGTGTTCTCAGGAGAAGCCAGTCTTTCTTCTTTAATGACAAACTTACAAAGTCTAGGAAATAATGGGGAGCGGGGGTTGAATGAATGTATTGTCAGGTCCTCTAAGCACTTGACATATACTGAACTCATTTGGACTTAAGTGATTGAGAATATATTACTCTATAGGGGACAAACTGGAGGCCCACAGAGGTGGTTTGACTTGCCTAAGGTCACCACAGGTATTAAATGGAACCACATGCGAGGCTGGAAGCACTAGGCCATTTGTTAGACATAGACTGGTTAACTATTTTTATGACCTTGGTAAAGTTTCCTCACCTCTTAAAGTGTTTTATCTTGCCTAAGCACTATGTTATCTTTGATTTTTCTGTAAAACCTATGATTAAAAGTAAACTTCCCAGCGTGGATACTCCCGGGAGGTCACTCTCCCCGGCTCTGTCCAGGTGACACAGAGGAGCACAGGGCTCAGGGCCCCGTGATGGACAGTCCTTTTCCACAACGTCGGAGATGAAGCCGGGCCTTGAGCCTGCGCCTGCTTATTCCTACAGCTTCTCAGAGTCCCACGGACAGGGACTGAGGAGACAAACCATGCAGGAAACAGCCCTCTGATACACCCCTCCTGAATCTAGGTTCTATTCCATGATGAGTTACTTAGATCAAAAAAAAGTAAACTTCCTAAGGGTGATTTTGACTATATTACCCTGTTGTTGATCTATACTATTTTTCTCAATGTTGTAGTCTTAAAAATAACTTGCCTAATTTGATTTTCTCTTTACCTTAAGTGGTTTTGTTTTTAGTATTCTTTAGATCAGCAGTTCACCACCTGTGGGTCGCGTCCCCTTTGAGGGCTTGAACGACCCTTTCACAATGGTGGCCTGATTCATAACAGTAGCAAAATTACAGTTATGAAGTAGCAATGAAAATAATGTTGGGGGTGTCACCACAACATGAGGAACTGTGTTAAAGGGTCTTGGCATTAGGAAGGTTGAGAACTCCTGCTTTAGATGTTAGTTTTTGTGCCTGGTAGCATTAATCACATCTTTAAGAGTTAAGAAATTAAACAAAACAAAAATAAGAATTGAGAAACAGACTCAGGAAGATTAGTGATGCCCATAGGCACAAAGCAAGAGGCCTGGAAATTGTGTTTTAGACTAGTAGGCCTCGAAGTCTGTTCTCCTACCCTTCAGAAATAAGTTATTTGATATTATTTTCCTTAAAGGCTCTTATTATTAATTAGATGGGGGTTTATATTTCAGATTGGCAAGTTTCTTATTCATAATTCTTGCTTTGCAAATGGGTACATGTGTATGTTTCATACAAAGATGAGTTTCGCATGGAGTAACACGGTCTATGGGTGTGCTTTCTGGTGTCAAGGAAAATGCCGGAAGAACTTGGTCTAAATATTTGTTCTTTGTACTTGTGATCCTTGGTGTAAAGTTGGGAGGGCAATGAAAATTGGTTTCCTTATGATTAAGAATTAGGCTTTTCTTGCTAATATAGTCACTTATAAAAGTGTTGTTGTAGTAACTTGATACATTGTGTCGTGTAAAACTTTTCTTTTTGAAAGGCCACATCGATCCCAAACTTCTCTTATATGGGAGCTCGTCTGTGCAACTACCTGTCGCATCATCTGACAATTAACCCACAGAGTGGCAACTTCCGCCAGTTGTTACTGCAAAGGTAAGTTTGAATGTATGGCATTGAAGGAAGTAACTAATAAATGTACTAGAATTTGGCTATTCCTCTTCTCGAAAGATGGCATATAGAAGAGACTTGCAGTGGCAGGTAGGGGAGACCATTGTTATTTATAATAGTATTAAATACTTCTAGCCAAATATGTCCATTTTTTTTCCTGTTTGGCTTTGCTTTTTCTAAGGATTTCTTTTAAATGGTCACTTACGTATTTTCTTGTACTGCCGGTTTCAGTAAGGATATCAGTTTATTTCTTACCACTTTTTCATATACCACTTTTTTGCTGCATCTTATAAATTTGCTGCATCGTTTATAAATTTGGGTTGAATTTTGGACTGTTGCTATGTCCTATTGATCTGTTTTGTTTTGTTACCGTACTATTAAATTACTTTAGTCCTAAGTCCTTTATATTTATTCTGGTTCCTTTTATCTTTTTTTTTTTTAGTGTAGAATCTCTGCCATTCTTTCATGCTGCTTTTTTCCCAATAAACTTCAGAATCAGCATGTGAAATTACACAGATAATCATGCTGGTACTTGTGAGGACTTTGAGGGATAATTGAATTCATAAGCTTAATTGGAGCGAACTAATTTTTTACACGTTTTGTTGTCTTAACCAATAACTAGGTGGTCTTAACTTTTGTTAAGGCTTTTCCATTAGTTCTTGGAAGACACTTTAAATGGTTGCAAGTTACTCCTTCATATAGTTAACTGCAGTGGAACCTAATAGACTCTGAATTTGGGCCCAGAAGACATTTGAAAATTAAGCTTTTGATGAAAGTACATGCATAAAATATGGGAGATGTCCACAAAGATGGGCTCTTGTCTCCTAAAAATTCCAAGTATATCAAAGACTTAAATAAAAATGAAACAACATATACCAGAGAGGGAGGAGGTTGGCAAGCAAAAATTTTTCGTTAGTGAAGCCTTTATAAGCAAGGGATGCTAACCAGAGACCCTTAAACTAGAGATTAATATGTTTATGTACACCATGTATGTGGTCGAGTGGGAATCATCCCACTCATGGTGACTTCATAGATTCTGTTTTAAACCAAACCCACTACCCTTGATTTGATTCCGACTCAGGAAAGAGTAGCGCTTCCTCTGTGAGTTTTTGAGGCTGTAAATCTGTACAAGAATAGAAAGCCTTATCTTTCTCCCACCAGTACGGCTGGTGCTCCCAAACTGCCGACCTTAAGTTTAGCAACCCAACTCAAAACCAACCATGCCAAACAGAAAGTAGAGAAAATGTTTAACACTTGACAGCTGATTTCTGTAACGCAGAGACACACTTAGTCTTCAGCATGACCAAGAAAAGACTAGTGTCTCAGTAAAAGGAATAGTTTTGAATAGATATGGTTCAGGAAATAAAAATTAACTTATTATTCGGTAGACTCCTAATCACAAGATAAGCAATTGGAAACCACTAGCTGTTCCATAGGATAAAGATGAGGCTTTTTAATCTCATAAAGGTTTATCATCTCAGAAACCCGTGGACCATTCTACTCTGTCCCATAAAGAAATGCAATTACCACTTCTGAAAAGAGACAAAGGAGTACTTCTAGGAGGGCAGAAGGCAGAAAGGGTAACGTATCCGCCAGTGCTGTTGGCTGTGCCTAAGAGCCACTTAAAATATTAAAATGAAACTCGTTCCCTCTGGAGTCAATTCTGACTCATAGCGACCTGATAAGTTAGAGTAGAACTATTTCTTAGGGTTTCCGAGACTTTAAATCTTCACAGAAACAGACAGCCTCATTTTTCTCCCATAGAACCGCCAGAGGATTCAAACTCCTGACCTTTTGGTTTAGCAACCTTCCGTTTAACTCAGAACACACGCAGGTCCCTGGAGCCACTTGAGACTTAAATTAGGACTCCGACCCTATCCTCACCTTTAGGATTTTCATGTAATTGTCTGAGGTTAGAGCCTGAGCATGGCCTTTTAAACTCCCAAAGTGATGCTCCCCGTGTGCAGCTGTGATCGAGAATTACCCATCTGAGGCTCCTCTACCTTACTTTGTGTGGTTAAAGGCTGTGGGTCTTTCAAAGATTACAGAGGAAAATGTGAGTGGTACAACAAACCAAAAACCCACTGCCGGTGAGTTGACTCAGACTCAACAGCCCTGTGAAAGCGTAGAAGTGCACCATCGAGGCCCTAAGGCTGTACTGTCTTACGAAAGCCACATTTTTCTCCTGATGGTGCTTGCTGAGTGCCAGCTGCCAACTTTTTGTTCAGCTTCTGAACACTTACGTGCTGCACCATCAAAATTCCTTCAGTGAAAAGGAGGACACAATTCTAATACATAATTTAAGAGAGGTGTGTGTGTGTGTGTGTGTGTGTGTGTGTGTGTGTGTGTGTGTGTACACATTTTGGTTAAAACGGGTAGTTACCTCATTGTTCTTTGCTATCAATGATATTACAGGGACATTATAGTTAACTTTTTTCTTTATATTTCTGGTTTAACCCTTCTGAAATAAGCATATATTGCTTTTGTAATTTGGATATCTTTAAAAGGTGTAGAGGTTTTCCTTCTCACCTAGATAACCAACCATGGACAGAGGTAGGAATTGAATTTTGTACATACGTGGTTATACACAACATTGCTGCTTTCACATGCATGAAGTCCATTCTGACCCAGTGATCCCTTATCCCCTGTCCTGCGCTGTCCTTACAGGTGTTCTTAGGTTAGAGCTCATTGTTGCAGCCGCTGTGTCTGTCTACTTTGTTGAGGGCCTTCTTCTTTTTCGCTGCTCCTTTACTTTTCCGAACATGTTGTCCATCCTGCTCCAGGGACTTGTCTTTCCTGATAAACATATCCAAAGTATGTGAGACAAAGTCTTGCCATCCTCACTTCTAAGGAGCATTTTGGCTGGACTTCGTCCAAGGGAGATTTTGTTGCCCCCCCTGGCAGTCCATCCACTGTTCTTAACCACTTCACATATCTCAGTGTGCCCTCTAAGAGTCATCGCCTCGGCATGTACAGAACCAGAAGGTCATTCCACCCAAGCACTGACTGCAGGGCTATAAAGGAAAGAACAAAGAAAGGAGAGCAGCCCACACTTGGGTAACTGTGTGCTTGGGTAACTGTGTCGGCATTAATTAACAGAGTCTGTCCATTATTAACTAGGGTGTGCTATTTATAGACGTCAAGACCTTTTTCTTAGGGGGTGCTAATTTAGTATGTGCGCAGGAGTAATATCTTACTGTACCTAACTTTAAAAGAGAGAGAGAGAGGTTGCATGTTTGATCTTGCTTTGTAAGGATTAGAATTAGCCACATAGGTGCAATAAGCTGTTCTGGGTATATGTTTGGGTCACAAAACTGACCCAATATAAATAAAGTCTTGGACAAAATGTGATTTCTTCTTTTTTTTTTCTCCGATCTTTTTTTAAACAAAAACTCAAAACCCAAACTCATTTCTGACTCATAGTGACCTCAAAGGACAGGATAGACTAGCCCTCGAGAGATTTCTGAGACTATAGTTCTTTTTGTGGAAGTAGACATCTTTCTCCTAAGGTATGTGTGGCTAGAAGTTTCAAACTGCTGACCTTGTGGTGAGCACTTCAATGAGTAGCCACTCTGCCACCAGGGCTCCTTTTAAACAAAGCCAACCTAAGCTGGGTCTTCGTGTTTGGAAGTCATTTAGTTTCCACAGACATCGTCTGTCTTTAAGAGAAAAGATGCCATAATCAGTTTTAGAAAATAAACAACTTTCCCAGAGTTTCCCCACCAATTAATAAGTTCTAAGAAGCAGGTGGTTGCTGCTGTTGTGTGTGTGGAGCAGATGGATCAAGAGGGATAATAAAGGAAAAGTACCATATATACTTGAGTGTAAGCCAACCCAAATATCAGCCAAGGCACCTAATTTTACCACAAAAACTGCATTAAAAATATGTTGAAAACTCGGCTTATACTCAAGAATATACGATAGTTAAAATAATAGTGTCTCTGTTGGAAATAGAAATCAAATGAATTGAAAACATAGAAAATAAGTGAATCTCAAAGAAAAGCAGAAAATATTAAAAACTAAACAACTCTAAAATGGGTCAAAAGGGAGATCAAAATGATAAAGTGTTAAGTTTTAACTCCATCTTACTACTTCTGCCATAATCCACTTTCCAATGAACCAAGGCATGGTACCAAGGCTCTTCACATCCCTGCTCCATCCCACCCTGCTGCCCCCCAAAAACCCTTATAGGACAGTAAGGTGAGACATTTCCCCCCCTTTTTAATGCCTTTATGAAATTTGTTGCATATATTTATATTTTATATGTTTAAGCATATTATAAACTTAATAGTACTATCTTTAATCTGCTCAGTTTCTTAAAATAGGAGTCAGGTATTAAAAGATAATGTCTATTTTGCTCTGTACAGACAGGAATATTTTTATTTATCATAGGAAATCAGGATGTGCTTGCCTCTCTATTGCTTGCAGACAGCCAAAAGGGCAATCATCTTGTTTGGCTATTTAAAAAGCAGAGCGTTGTGAGCTTATAAAAAGTTTGTCTTTCTTAGATGTCGGACTGAATATGAAGTTAAAGATCAAGCTGCAAAAGGGGATGAAGCAACTCGAAAACGATTTCATGCATTTGTCCTCTTTCTGGGAGAATTGTATCTTAATCTGGAGGTGAGCAAAGCATTTTCTGTTGTGAAATTCTGAACACGGCCCGAGGACATACTTACTATATGTTCGCTGTTTGCTGTTGCCATCTTAAGAGTGAAATAAGAGGGGTAGTGGAGGAGAAAGAACTAACAGCTCAGGGTCATGACTACTCTAAATGTGCATCATAAATTATTTGTGTATTTAGTACTTTTCTGTGGTGACTCAATGTAACTAAGTCGACAGAACGAGAGACACGGTCACTGTGATTCATAATTCTTTGGTTTATGTTTTCATCTTGCAGGTACAATCTGTTTGTATAAGGCTTATATCTAAACACGTATAACATGGGGGTGGTTTTTTTTTTTTAGGTTACATTGTCACTTTATATAAGCCAGTGGTATCAGTGGTGCTCACTGTATCTGTGACATGCAGGCAGGTTATATGCATGCATAGTCTCTGGCAAAGCTGTCATAGAGAACCATGGCACAGACCCCATGGACAGGGTCCCCTTTGTGAATACTTATATCTTTTTTCAAGAAAGAGCCACTGGTGATGATTTGCTATGACAAGAATATTTTGTGACCCAACACTCACTGCCATCGAGTGACTGTCAACTTATAGTGATTCTGCAGGACAGAAGAGAACTGCCCCTGGGAGTTTCTAGGACTCTAACTTCTTTCCCCCCCCCCAGTTTTTTTTGTTTGTTGTTGATCTGACTTACATTTTATTTTTTTAAATACTTTTATTGGGGGCTCTTACATCTCTTATCACAATCCATACATTCCTCCAATGTGTCAAGCACATTTGCACATATGCTGCCACCATCATTTTCAAAGCAATTCTCATCCCACTTGAGCCCCTGATAACAGCTTCCCATTTCTTCCCCCTCACTCCCCTGCCCATCGTCCCTCACGAATCCTTAATAAGTTATAGATTATTTTGTACATATCTTAAATTGTCCTCCATCGCCCCTTACCCACTTTTCCGTTATTCAAGTTGATCCTTATGATTGATTTCTCCCTTTCTCCCCCAACCCTCCCCTAATCCTCCTGGTATCTCTACTCTCCTTGTTGGCCCTGAAATGTTTATCTATCCTAGATTCCCTGTATTGCAGGTTCTTATCTGTAGCATGCTCTGGTTTGTAAGTTAGAATCGTGATCATGATATTGGAGTGAAGGAAGCACCAAAGAGCTAGAGGAAAGTTGTGTGTTTCACTGGTGTTATACTGCACCCTGACTGGCTAATCTCTTCCCTGTGATGCCTCTGTGAGGGGATGTCCAGTTGTCTACAGCTGGGCATTGGGTCTCCATTCCATACCACCCCTCCATCCCCCCATTCACCTTGGGTATGGTTTTATTCTGGGTCTTAGATGTCTGATACCTGATCAAAATGGGGGTATTCTTGAGTATGACTTTGTTAGCAGGCAATGTACGTCCTGAAAGGATTTCTTTTTTTTTTAAATAGTGAATCCCAGAGGTTTATACCTTCTTAAGGCCTGATTTGATGAAGTAATATAAATACCATTGAAAAGACATATGGATCATCTCTCAAATATGCATCTCAGTGCATGTAAAATATCTTTGTCCAATCCAGAGTATAATTTACTATCCTACTGTCTTTTTTTAAAACCACAGATGTACCTAATTTTTAAAAATATTCACATCTTTATTTTTTAGTCTAAATTTTATATGAGCCAAAAATAAGAGCACCAATCAAAAGTTTTGTGTGCCTCAAATGAAGAGTAATTGTAAGAATTCTCTTGTATTTGCTATATGGAAATAACAATACTAGGTCTGTAGGAGATATAAAGATACCTGGCTTCTAGACATAAAATTCTGGCAGGAAATGCAAACTGGAGTGTTTTATATACTATTAAAAGTATGAATAAAGTGCTGTGAGTTTAAAGAAGTTTATAAGTAATTAAAGAATATTTATTAAGCAATAACTTTTAATTGAACTTACATTATTCTCACCATATGTTATATATGATAAATGAACATTAAATTTTACCTCTGGTGTAATAATTTTTTTAGGAACCTTGCATATGAAGTAGTTCTAATAAAGTAATTCTAAAAGTAAAATGTTTATCAACTTGCATATAAGTAATTCTAATTATGCCAAGATAACAGTATATTCCTATTATTTTTGTACTATATTTTGGCATGATTGCTTTTAATATTCTTCTGTCCCCAAAGATCAAAGGGACAAATGGACAGGTCACAAGAGCAGATATTCTACAGATTGGTCTTCGGGAGTTACTGAATGCTCTCTTTTCCAAACCTGTGGATGACAACTTAATTTGCGCAGTAAAATTACTCAAAGTAAGTTTCACATTTTTTTCCCTCCAAATGTAGCTGTTACCCATTTACTTAAGTAAGGTAGACAAAGAAGGGAAAGTGTGTATAAATACACAAATTCAAGAGAAACTTACTTCTTTAAATATTGACCTTTTCACTTTAACTGCTCTTGAACTTATGTACTGGTGAACATAGATGCTTGCTGTTTAAACGAAATTAGGAAGTAAGAAATGGAAGTCCTTCATCCCGACCCCATACATTTCCCTGCCTAGGTCTGTCTCTGTGGGCTTAGAAATGCTGTCTTCTCTGTTACAGCTTTCTTTCCACTTAACGAAGGATGGATCTTTTCTTGTCAGCATGAACAGATCTGCCAGTTGATTTAGTAGGCTTCTCAGTATTGCTTTGTACACATGTGTATTACTTAGCTACTCTGTTGATGGAGCATCTGGATTATTTTCATTTTAGCCTCTACAGCACTATTAATAATCTTTTGTCATCTTTTTATATGTCTTTATGTTTGACCTAGACCTTTTTGTAGGTTAAATCCCTGCACAGTGAGTCAACAAGCATGTGTACTTTTAAATGGATAAGTGATACTGAATTTCCCTCCCAGAGGCTGAGCTAGTGTTTATTAGTGTCTGTCAATGATATCATGTTTATATCCTTAAATCTCCCATCCCCTCAGTTGTTGAAATCACAGTGTGCATATTTATGGCCTACTGTCTATTTCCACTTGTAGTCTGGTTTGTTTGGGGTTTTTTTGGTAGTCTGTTTTTTGACTCTTAATTTTAGCCCTGTGCCTTTTACCCTACAGCTCTTATATTGTACATATCTACTTTAAAAATTTTTATGCCTTATGACTGTGATTTTGATAAGGATAGAAGTTCTCAAAATTTTGTTGTCAGGACCTCTTTATTCTCTAAATTGAAGTAGTAGGGCTTTTGTTCATATAGCCCTTATCTAACAATATTTTGCTGTGTTTGAAAAAAAAAAGAAAATTTATTAAGTTGCTTTTAAAAACCTCCAAACATATAAAAAGTAACTTTCTCCAAACAAAAGAATTATGGAGCAGAGTAATATTATTTTACATATTGCAAATTTATTCTGATGCCTGGCTTCATTCATTCAATTCTTATGTTGCTTCTGCCCTATTGAAATATGTCATTTTGTTTGAATTACTTGGTTGAAGAAAATCTGGATTCATATAAATTTTTTAGTTGGAAGAAAGAGTCTGCTAATAACCTTTTCACTTACTTGTGGATGCTCTTTATTGATGTGACAACAAAACTGAAATTGCCGTTTCCTAAAGGAAAGTTGCAGTGTCAATGAACTTTTTATACTGTTACTTTAAACCCTTTGACTTATTTTGCTATTTAAATATGTTTATTTCCTGTGCATCATTTTGTAATATCTTTCATTGGCCATTTGGAAAATATTAATCCATTGAGTTTAGTGGATCTTCTAAATGTTTGTGTATTTCATTAGACAGTATTTTAAAACACTTTTGTTATCGCCAGTCATCAAAAAGGCTTAAGTTTTGGAAAAACTGACAGGCTCACTGTGTTTGATAGAAATTTTCCAAGACTAATTTTTTGGCTAAAGGCTTGAATTTTATAGTAAGTGGTCAATATTTTCAGACGGTTTTCTCCTGGTGACACAACTGTTCACAAGGGTTTTGATTGTGTCAAGGTGTTACTAAGGGAAGAAAGGGATGCAAAAAACCGATTCATATTTGCAGCCTCGTCACCATGCAGAGAATACAAGTCATTGCCAAGGTAGCAAATCTGTTACTTAAATTTTGTTAGCAGTTCCTTAATTAAGTTTCTCTTGGTCAAGAAAAGCATGGAGGTGCCTACATATTAAATGGTAGACAGAAAGTCATTAGGAATATGAGTTCATTTTGAACAAAGAATGCTTAAATTGCTACTAATATCTTTCTTCTTGGAATTTCTGCCCTTTTGAGTTCCTCACTTACTAACCCCTGCTGTTTTAGTTGACAGGGTCAGTTTTGGAAGATGCCTGGAAGGAGAAAGGAAAAACTGATATGGAAGAAATTATTCAGAGAATTGAAAATGTTGTCCTAGATGCAAATTGCAGCAGGTGGGAAAAGTAACAATGTAGACAGCCACTAAATCTCAATTTCTTGACTTTTCTTTGGGGTTGTTTTTTAATCTGCTGTGCTTCACCAAAAAAATTGAAATCTTACAGACCTATGAAATTCTTTCTTTGAATGTATAGTTTTTTAGCTATCGCTTCTGCTCATTGGCCATTCTGTTCAATTATGTTCATCAACTGAAATGGTGTAGGATTTTTGTATAGTAAGATTTAACATGAGTCCACTGCTTCAAACTTGTTCAGTAGATAAGTACAGTAAGATACAAACGTATGAAGGATAACCGTTCTCAGTGTCTGACATTCTACAGTTACGTAGAACAAATTTAAGTCTGTTGAAGTAAATTTATGACATAGGAAATGTTGGGAAAATCATAGCATTGGCTATACATTTTACATTGAAGAAGTACAATGTTAAGGTCTTGAGAGGTGCTGACACATTATAACTTCCCTTCAACTTGTTTGCAGAGACGTCAAACAGATGCTCTTGAAGCTTGTAGAACTACGGTCCAGTAACTGGGGTAGAGTCCATGCAACTTCCACATATAGAGAGGCAACACCTGAAAATGATCCTAACTATTTTATGGTAGGTATACTAGTGTTTACATTTAAGTTTTTTGCTTGTTGCTTGAATTAAATTTTGAGAATTTCTACATGAAGTACATAAAACTATTTTTATTGTTTAATAACGCTCTTCACTGGCTTTTGGTCAAATGGTGGCAGCCTGCAAACCAGGTAACTAATGAGATGACTTGGATGCCTTCAGTGAGGTCTGGTGAGCTAAAGAAAAGTTCATCTAATGGTGTGGGGAGGGCAGTAGTGGCGGGATGTGATTTAAAAAAAATTTTCCCGCAGAATTCATAATTAGGGACCTGCACCTCAAAACTCAGTTTGCATGTTTTAATGAAATGATTACCAGGCTAATGATCCCCTGCAGCTCCTGACATGGCCAAACATAAAGCAACTACAGTGCGACAGTACTGCAACCCCAGACCCAGTAATTCTTCAAGAAAATACCGATAAAAACAAATTTAACCCTAAACCACTGCATACAACAGATGGATCAATACATCACGGTGCTTCAGATAACAGCAGGGTGAGGACCACAAGAACTGGAGAAACCATCTAAAAGCCATAGTTTTTCTTTTCTTTTTTTCCCAGTGAAATGAATGTTCTTGAGTTATCAGGTGCAGACAGTTGGCATCGTGTGCTTGTAAAAAATCAATTCTGAAATACATATTTTTTTATCACTTTGATTCATCCTAGAATGAACCAACATTTTATACATCTGATGGTGTTCCTTTCACTGCAGCTGATCCAGGTATGTTCTCACAATGTTGCCCTTTTTTATAAGGTAGCAAGTGACAGAAAATAAACTATCCCCTCACTAGGACAGGACAGTGTGGTTCTCTTTTTTTAACTATTCACATGCTGAAATGCTAGGATAAAGGCTTATCTCATATAAAATGCTCTCTACTGACTCAAATGGAAAGGAAAGCTCTTATGTAGTCACTCCATCATAACGGTGAAGAATCTCTCTATTAAATGCACCCATTTTTATTTCCTTAATATTTTATCTGTTCCTTAACTTTTGAGTTGTTAGACTAGAGGGGAAAGATGGTTTTAGATCCTTATATTAGCAGCATATAGATGAATACTTTTAGATGTCAAGACATAGTAGGCAAAAGATGAACCTTGTGGTAGGAAAAAGATAAAACAATGTGAGAGGGGGAGAAATTTCTCATTAGCAGTAAATGGTATATGAATTGTTCATTTGGTTTTAAATACCCTTTGGAATAAATGATAACCTATTTTTCCTCAAAATTTTCATATTCGTTTGCTCAGAATAGCAGATACTGATGTTCTATCCTGTAGCACTAAAGGTCTACAGAACTTTATTTTAAATTATGAAACATTTGTAAAATAAGTAAACAATAGTGTACTTACTCAATATCAAGATTTAACCAGTGTCATTTCTCCATATAATATACTTCAGATCTTTTTGAAAGAAAAAGCCCTTATAGATTCTACTGAACCTTTCTCTTTTCCCTAGTTTTTCCCACACCCCAGGTAATTGTAATTCACAAGTTGTTTTTTATCATTCCAATGTCTTTATATTAATACATATGAGCAATATATATTACACAGTAGTATTACCCAAGTGATATATTCGTTTGCCACTTAGATTCTTCAGTATTTATTTTTGGTATTATCCATGTTGATACATAAGAGTACTTAAAAAGTTTGTGGAAAATTCTAATTGAAAGAAAATTGAATTTTTCAATAAATTAAAAAATTTGGGGGCGCCAACCCTTTTCTTTTTTTGGCCAGCCCTTCTTACATAGCTTTATTTTGTTCATTTTCAATGTCAGGTGATCATTTACTCAGAGTACATCAGTTTGTATATCCCTTGACTTTCGGACACATGGCTGGTTCACAGGTTTTTGTTGTTGCAGCCATTGTTGTTACACAGGCCTTGCGGTCATGCAGGATTTCAGTTAGAGTCAGGACGTAGAGGAATGTACTTTGAGATTCTTTGCATCCTCACTACCACTAAATCGTTGTGAGTTGCTTTCCAGAGGAGTTTTACTACTGATTCAGCTGGATGGGTTCCTATTCTTTCATGCTTGGTAATAACATTGTTATCAGACTTATATTTCTTACTTTGATTCTGTGACGTTGTATCTTGCTGTTATTTCCGGTTTCCATAGTAATGCTGAATTTCTTTTCATACTTCAGCCATTCCCTATTCTCCTGTCCCCACAATTAAAGAGTTTATTGGGAAATAAAAGGTTATATGATTCAAGATTAGGATCAACTTGGAAATACCAAGAACTCAGAATGCCATTTATTTTCACTGGGCTTTTGATTGCTTTTAGGATTTTCTTCCTGTACTCTTTGCCTGTTTTTTAGTTGGATTATTTGATTTCTTATTGATTTGCAATTCTGTCCATAAGAATATACTTCTGTATTCTAGAAGTTGATCCTTAGTTTAACGCTTCAGTTAACTTCTATGTGGCTATCTTTTCATTTTGTTGATGGTGTCTTTATCATAAAGAAATGGCATTTGTTATATTTCAGTTTGCAGCTTTGTATTTTTTGTTTTATTATATTTTTGTTGAGTATACACAGCAGAACACAAACCAATTCAATAACTTCCACATGTACAATTCATTGGTATTGCTTACATTCTTCGAGTTTGTAACCATTTCCCCCTACCTTTTCTGAGCTGTTCTTCCCCATGAACATAAATCCATTGCCCCTAAGCTTCCTATCCAATTCTTTGAGTTAATTTGAAATCCTGTTCTGCATTTCCCTTCCATTGAGCATGACTCTTTTTTTTTTCTTTTTTGAGCATGACTCTTGTATAGAATCTTTGCTCTGATGTTCTGCAATGATAGCCAGGGACCATGTAGTTTTTTTAGTCAGGGCAAAGGAGATGGTTGTGCTAGCGGCAACTAAACAGCCTGCCTTTTCAAGTATTTTAGAATTGCTGGTTCACAGGGTGGTTCTGATTCTAGTTTATTGAGGAACTACCACATCAGTTCCCACTATAGCTGTACCATTTTTCATTTTCACCAATGATAAGTAAGGGTTTCTGCCAGATCCACACCACTGTTTGTTTACTTGTTTGGGGTTGTTTTATTTGTGTTTTTGCATTAGCCATCCTAGTGGGATTGAAATTGCTGTCTTATTCTGGTTTTTTATTTGAATCTCTCTGATAGCTAATAACATTTTACATCTTTTTTCGTGTATTTAGTGACCATTTGTATGTTATCTTTGGTTAACTTTATAAGTCTCATTTGCGCTTTCTATGATTTATTGAAGACATCTTCCATAACAATATTAAAATTCTGTTTAATATGTCTGTTGCATTTGTTAATGTAGGCCTTTAATTCATCCCATTTATTTTTATGGGTGCAATATAGGAAGAATTTAATATTTTCCATAGACTACTGTCTCAGCCAGGAACCCTGTGCATTAGTGGTTACCTCTTGGGCTGCTAACCACAAGGTCAGCAGTTCAAAGCAAACAGCCACTCCAAGGGAGAAAGATAAGACTTTCTACTCCCATAAAGAGTTACAGTGTCGGACAGTGATCAGACCAACAGTTCTTGGGGGGCACGGGTGGTGGGGGTAGGTGAGTGGGGAGCCAACAACAACGGGTACAGGAGAATAGTAAGAGTTCTAAAATGAATTGCGATGAGGGTGTAGCTTTTCTGGATGTGTTTGATCAATCAAATCATATCTCAGGAATTACTGAGAGGGGAACGACAGGCATGCATAATAGTGGGTAGGAGGAAAGTGTGTGTGTGTGTGTGTGTGGTGTATGTGTATATCTATCTCTATATAGATATAAATGCAACAAGGAAGCCGATGGACTTGGGGCCTGTACTTAAATCTACTCAGTACCAGAACGGTTTATTCTAATAGTGTGGCACTGTGTGATACCCACCTTCCTGACATGATCACTGAAGACAAAATGGGTGCATAAGAAAATGTCGTGAAGAAAACTGATGGTGCGTAGCTATCAAAAACTGTAACATCTGGGTCCTTGTAGGTCTGGAGTTAAACATGCAGCCATCTAGCAGGGAAGCAACAAAGCCCACATGGAAGAAGCACACCAGACTGTGTGATCATGAGATGTCATCGGGAAGAGGTATCAGAAGTTCGAGAAACATGCATCCAAATTGATATGAAGGACTGGATGTAGTGGAGCCCCAAAGCCCACCAGCAAGACAATTGGACAATCCCTCTTAGAAGGGCCTCATGGGTACAGTGTGGCACTGATGAATCACAGAACTATCTTCTAGTTCTTTAAGGTTTCCTCCCCCAGACGAATGCAGTGTGCCGGCAAGGAGCGGGGAGCCAGTGGAGGGGCCTGAGGGCTCGGCCTCCATACCAGCTACGTGGACCACTGCCCCTCCCCCCAGAAGAATTTACTTGAGAGGACAGCACTGAAGTGCAGCTAGGGGAGAGGGGCATGTTCAATCAGAGCAAATGGGAGCAAAGAAGGGGGAGGAAGAGCGAGTGGAGCACACCCTGGCCCATGAGGCTTGGAAGACGATATCCCCGCTCTGAACAGCCAATGGACAGAGTGAACAATATGGCTGATCCCACTATGAGACACACCATCTCTTGATGGCCCAGGGCCCTAAGGGGGACAACATTGGAGACACAGTGTCGGGACTGGCACAGAATGACCCTGTGACACCGAGGCAAACCACTAAAAGTGTGTGGCAGAGCAACCGTGGGACCAGAGCAGGGAGCCCCCGAGGGAATACAAAGGACAGATTCTGGGGCCAAAGCATGGACCTGACTAGAGGACACGCTTAGAGATAAAAAATCAGCCCTTGACCTGTTTACAGGTTTTTCTTTAAAAATTTTTTTTCTTTTAATTTATTCTTCTATGGGTAATTGGTTTCCCTTTTTGTTGTCATAGCTGTGTTCTCACTCATCGCTTATCCTGCTATGACTTGATTTTTGGTACATATCATTATCTCTACAGATCTGTCTAGATAAGATAGCCTGGATGAATAGTCTGGAGGAGAAAACAACGGGACCAGTGGTTCCAGGGGGACACGGGAGAGGTTGAAGAGAGGGCAAGGAGGTGGGGCTGACCAACCCAAACAGGGGAGCAATAAGTGATCCAGAATCAGTAGCAAGGAGGATGTGAATGGCCTGGTAGGGATTCAGCAAGGGCAAGGTAACCGAGAGAAATTACTGAAACCCAAATGAAGCCTGAGCATAATAGTGGGATAAGAGGAACCTAAAAGGAAATAGAGGAAAGAACTAGATGACAAAAGGTATTTATAGAGGTCCAAAGACTGGAATGCACATATGTAACTTGTATATGAGTGTGGGGAAATAGATCTGTGTGCATATATTTATAGATTTAGTATTAAGGCAGCAGATGGACATTGGGCCTCCACTCAAGCACTTACTCAATGCAAGAACACTTGGTTCTTTAAATTGGCATTCCAGGATGCACACCTTCCCGAAACAATTGCTAAAGAAAAATGTGTGCATAAGCAAATGTGGTGAAGAAAGCTGTCAGTGCCCGGCTATCAAAAGATAGAGAGTCTGAGGTCTTAAATGCTTGAAGATAAACAAGCGGCCATCTAGCTGAGAAGCTTCAAAGCACACATGGAAGAAGCACACCAGCTTAGCTGGCCATGAGGTGTAGAAGGGACCAGTTATTAGACATCAAAGAACTAAAAAGCACATCAGTGCGTGCCCACCTTCCTGATACAGTCACTAAAGACAAATGTGTGCATAAGCAAATGTGGTGAAGAAAGCTAATGGTGCCCGGCTATCAAAAGATATAGCGTCTGGGGTCTTAAAGGCTTGAAGATAAACAAGTGGCCATCAAGCTGAGAAGCATCAAAGCCCACGTGGAAGAAACACACCAGCCTGTGTGACCACGAGCTGTCGAAGGGATCAGGTATCAAGCATCAAGGAACAAAAAATCATATCATTGAGAAATGTGAGTGAGTGCAGAGTGGAGACTCAAAGCCCATTGGTAGCCGACCGGACACCCCTTATTGAAGAGTTGTTGGGAGGAGATGAACCAGTCAGGGTAGCAACGATGAAACATATAACTTTCCTCTAGTTCTTAAATGCTTCCTCCCCCCACTATCATGATCCTAATTCTACTTTACAAATCTGGCTAGACCAGAGGATGTACATAGGTACAGATAGCAACTGGAAGCACAGGGAATCCAGGACAGATGACTCCTTCAGGACCAGTAGTGAGAGTGGCGATGCCTGGAGGGTAGAGAGAATGTGAGGTAGAAAGGGGAACCTGATTACAAGAATCTACGTATAGCCTCCTCCTTGGGGGAGGGACAG